>NW_027492062.1:600000-767830 GCF_021521415.1 Bidens hawaiensis
TTTCAAAGTCTTCCTTTTGTGGTGTGAGCTGCTTGCTTGAGTTCTTTGTTTCTTCAATTCAAAGAGGGAGAGTTCTGATGTGTGTACTTCATTTATCTTTTTATTTCTCTTTTCCCTCTCTGCTTGACTCCTAATCTCTCTCTTCTTCTGCATCAGGAATGGGAATCCTCTTTCAGCTTGTTCCTTTAAGAATTTAGAGAGATCATTCCTTTGTTGACCAGATGGCTGACTTCTGATTTGATTATCATACACTGTCAGTTCAGCCATCCTGGTCAGTTGTTCCTTTGTAAAATTTCTCAAATCATCCCTAAAGATGATGAGATGTTCTTGCTTGTCTTCAGTAATGACTCTCAAGGTCTTTGACCGTCTATCGAATAAAAGATGTGTGGGAAAATTTAAGTTTCTTGGCGGTACAGGCCTCACACTCTCTGACCTTGGAGTCCGGCTTGTGCTTCCTTGCTGAGTTTTCTTTTGTGCACCAAGCCCCTCTTCCTCATACCATATTTTCAATGTTTCATCAGTTTGCACCACTAACCTTGAAATTTTTACTCCTTTCCTGTGAAGAGCACTCATCATCTCAGCTCTTACTTCTTCTTCTGCTCTCATCCCGTCTTCCTGCAACTTTCTTCTTGTTTCAAGATACAGTTTCTGCTCTCTGTTATATATTTCCATTAGTCGTTCAAGAGGCATGTTCTGAAACTGTTCTTCTATCGTTCGTTTCTCCATCACAATTCTCTTTAACATCTCTACCCTCTGAGGGTCCTCAAACCACTTCTTTAATTCTTGATTTTTCCTTTCAACTTCATCATTTTCCTTTTGTAAACTCATTTTGAACTCCTGCTCTCTTTCAAATTTTTCTCGACTTGCTTGATCTTTGTGAGAGTCTTTAATTTGTTGAATTCTTCTTTTCAGTTCTTCAGGAGAAAGATTTATCAAGTAGTTGTAACTGTATCCGTACAACTGGAGAAATTTGATGTCTTTGTGTTTGGCTTTCAAAGATTCATATTCCGTTTCATCTCTTGTTTTCTTTTCAGTCCTCCTTTTACTGCTGTCAGATTCTTTCAAGATTTTTTCACTCTCTTCTTTCTTCTTTGACACTTTCTTCACGTAATCAGAAACTTCATCTATCAGAGCTCTCTTGTACATTCTGTCAATTTTTTCATATGGTTGAAGGTTAAGGAATGCACTTTTGTGACCAGCCTTCATTAATAGTTCTCTTTTGGCTTTCCTTGTTCTCCACCCCTCAGCTTCTTTTGCTAAATCTTCCTTTGATAGCCTCTGGAGATATAGTGGATCATATCCCAGGCTGATCAAATAATTCTTATCTTTATTTTTCTTTTCGTCTTTCTTCAACCTTTCCTCATCTTCATTTTCAGCATCCAAATCAACCACTTCTTCAAGGTTGTGAAGAGCCTCAATCATTGGTTCATAATTTTGTGTTGATTGAGTTCTTCTCCTTTCTTCAAGCTTTTCCGATTTTAATTTGCACACCATTTTCTTTACAGATTTTTGTCTTTTGGGCTTTGGTGTTTCAATTTCAGATGTGTCTTTCTTTTTCAAATTTGATTGAGATTGAGTGGGAGAATAAGATTGATGCAATTCAACCTCTGGTCCTTCTAGAACAATCTCTTCATCAACTGACTCAGATTCTTCAATAACAGCTTCATCTGTACGGGTTTCTTCAGTAACTTCTTGAATGATTGGCTCACTTGGTTCAACATATTCTTCAACTCTTGGTTCTTCTTTATTCAAATTGATGAAATCTTGTTGTGCCTTTTTTGCTGCTGTTACAATCTCTGGGTGATGTCTTTCTGGATTATTCAAAATCAAAGTAAGATCCTTCATAATTATCAATTTGACCATTGTACTTGCTGAGACCTCAATAGTTTCGTCTTTTACTTGAATAACTGGTCCCAAGCTAAGTTCAGGTTCATTCATTTCATGCTCTTCAGGCTCAGTTATGACTGGCTCAGATGGTATGGGCTCTTGTTCAGAGTGCATAGGCTCAGTTTGTAAAGGCTCTTGTGTATCATCATCTTGTCTAGCCTTCAGAGCCTCTATAGTAGCTTTAAAAGCATCATCTGCCTCTTTCATCATTCTTTCATCATCCTCCTCCTTTTCTTTCATATTTATTAAAGCCTCAATCACTTCCTGAGGAATTTCCTCCTCCTATTCTCTCTCCAGATTATCCAACTCTTCATTCATTAAATTTATAGCTTTCTTTACAGATTCAGCTTCAGCTACATCTGGGTCCACTATATTTTCTTTGAACAATATATCCTCTGATTGGACTGTATGCTGGGGCAGGGGGTGTAAATCATCATCTGTAAGTGCAACCCTCTTTCCCTTAGCTTTTCTTTTCAGTTTTTCTTCTTCTGTTTCTTCCCTTTCTTTATCCTCCCTCTCAACATCTGACTCTTCCTCATCATATGCTTGATTTAACATGTGTAGAGCATATGATGGACCAACCTCCACATTCTCCTCCACAATCTCTTCATCAGTGCTTTCATACATTTTTCCAATTACGTTTAAGCTCTCTACACCTTCAGGTTTCTCCCCTTGTTTTGGTGCATCTGAGGTCTTCTCAACCTCAGACTGCCCCTCAAGGGTTCGAATTTTCAGTAATGCTTCATTGAGAGCAGCCTCTAAAGCTGAGTTTCTTGACGCCAGAATGGCATTCTGTTCTTTTAGCATTATGTTTTCAAACTCAAGCCTTGCATTTTCACACACAACTTCGTAAAGATCTGGGCTTGATTGTGGGGTTTCAACATTTGGTTTTGAAGTTGGTTAAGAAAAAGGTTGAGACTCTGCAGTGTCAGGGGATGGGACTTTATGTGGTTCAGTGATTGGTTGGTCTTGAATTGGTTGGGTGGAAAGAGGTGGTGAAGGAATGTCATTGATTTGATCATTATCAGATACAAAAGGTTCAGTGGTTGCTGGGGAAGCAGGAACATCATCATTAACATCACTATTTTCATCCTCTGTCTCAACAGACTCTGTGTCATCATGGCGAACTGCAGGTGGTGGGGAGTCTGGTGGAGTGATCTTGGTTAATGTGTCTGCAACATCTGATACAACATGAGCAACAAACACATCCTTATCCATCGGCTCATTGGTCTCTTCCTGTACTTCAACCTTTGCAATGACTTCCTCTTGTGCAGTCTGTTCAATTAAAGGCACATCATTACTACCAACCAACATGTCATTACCACCCTCATCACCATCATCATTATCATTATCATCACCATCATCATCCATACCAACTCTATCCTCCTCCTCACTGTTTCCAAGGGACCTTGGAACATCAATAGCCCCGAGAGCTGGTACAAGTAACCATGGAAGCACATCCCATTCATCATTATCAATGAACTTACTCTTTGCATCTTTCATGCGCTTGCAGATATTTGGGTCCTGCAACCTCAAAACTTGTCCTGTTCTTTGAATTTCCGGTAGAGCTCTGTTGAATAAAATTTATAGAAAACGTGGATACACGAGAAAACGTAGATTGACTGGCTTCTCTGCATTTGAAACTAGCCCCTGAAAGATAAGTCTCGAAATATTGAAGGGCTGCTGATACAAGATGGCTACAGTAAGAGACCCGATCTCTCTACTCAGCAAAGTCCAAGTCCCTCTCCGAGGAGATAGGGACTGAATCACATGATGAATCAGGAATCGGTAGATTAAAGGAAAACTCTCTTTCTTAAATTGTCCCTCTTTAACATCCCCTTGGTATCCCATCGTCTCTTGAAAAA
Source organism: Bidens hawaiensis (assembly GCF_021521415.1). Classification (NCBI taxonomy): domain Eukaryota; kingdom Viridiplantae; phylum Streptophyta; class Magnoliopsida; order Asterales; family Asteraceae; genus Bidens; species Bidens hawaiensis. Next base: position 603,753 of record NW_027492062.1, read on the forward strand.
TTCGCAGCAATCTTGGAACAGAATACAGTTGTTGAGCTTCAAAGTTGTCATTGAGGTTTAATGCAGCTCGAATGGAAGCCTCTGTAATTTCAATATCATTGTTTAACACAGATGCCTCGATCCTCTTCCCATTTACGTCATTGACATAGGTTGCGGACTGCCAAAAGTCCATAAGATGGTTCCTGTAGAGTGTGGGGTTTTCTGTCAGCGCCAGTCGTAGATTGGAGTTTCGTAGGAAATTTATCATGACTTCTAACTCCATATTTTCATCATCTAGATCCAATTGAGCGCACATATTGTGCCTCTTTTCAAATTTAAAGGCCATCAGTTCTGCAAGAATAAGAGAATGTCAGTATACAAAGAAGCAAAACTTGTATATGAGAAAGGAGAGATGAGTAATGGCGTCTTCGATTAACCTGTTCCTTAGTAATATGCGTACCTGTCAGAACACGTAAACAGTTAGTCAATTAGTTCAATTAGAAACCCTAATTTCAAAATCGGTGCGACGATTATCGAACAACGATGTCTTACCGAAGTTGAAACAGAGCTAATGGCTATAATTGAAGTGAAATTAAGCAAGTAATAGAACAGCGAGCAAGAGGGAGATAGCACGAGCAACAAGGCTTTCGTTTAGGTTTAATCAGAGAGAAATGTGTGAAAAACTTATTCCCCCTTTTTATACCTAACGTTTGGGTGGTACAGTACCTTGGTTTGTCGTCTAGCACACGACAGTTGTCATTTAATTTCAAATTCAAATGTACCTCCCTTGCTCGAGCATACAGCCAAAATAAAAGCTGGCTCCCCCTGTACACAAGGACATGGTACAATTCTTGCTCGAGGTACCTCTTGTACATAGTACAGTCGGTATAAAAAAAACAAAAGCTTTCCCCTGTACATGAGTACATGGTACAAGGTACTTGCTCGTCTTGCTTGAGGTGTAGTGTGCTCGATTGTACCTTTTAAAGTTCACTAAATATTGAATCCTGAGCCACACTAGTACTTACCTTATTTGACGATGCATCATGCTCGAGAGTACTTAGAAATATACATGTCAATTCCCTATGCTCGAGATGCATTCCTGTGTGGACTTAGCTTTAGACATCTATAGCCTAATATGCTCGAAGTACACTGCTTGAAAGCCTTACCAAACTAAATCTTTCCTAACCCCGTACTCGAACTCACAGGCTAAGTGTCCAGTTCATGAGCTTGCTAGAACTACTTAAAAACACAATAATCTTCAAGTTCCTTAGCTCGAATGCTTCTACCTTAGTATTTAGCACACAACTATGCTCGAAACACATCAATTTTCATAACATAGCAGGTGCTCGAAGACAAGATTCATGCTTAACACTTAACAGCAAATTTTCATGTCATGCTCGAAGCAGATAATTCATACATTGCAGTGTATACTCGAAGCAGCAATTCATAAGCAGGCACAGTTTCCTAGATTGAAACACTTAACTTGAAATTCGATTCAGTTTGAGAATCACAACTTTTATGCCACTGATTCAAGACATGAGTAATCATGTCGTGTGCTCAGATTTTAACTTTGACCAAAGAATATTCATGTCATAACAGTAAATCGAATGAGCAATTAGTTTAAAGTGACATAAGAGATCAAAATCCAGTTCAAAAAATAGAATTCATTTTAAGTCAATTTGGAAAGATCTCAATTTTGGGATCAGACTATTTAAAACAGCGATCACACCACTTCATGGTCAGTGTTATTCTGACTCAAGTCAGGTTGACAGCAGGTATACTTAGCATAATGGTCATTGCTTTTGGTGATACATTTTGGATTTAATTAGTGCATAAAATAGGAATGGTTATCACTATAGCTTCAGGTTGTCTCTAATCTCTTCTCAAAGCTTATTTAGCTTTCTCCAAATCACCCCGAATTGACTCCGAGCCCCTGATGCCCTGGTCAAAATTGATTTTTGTATACTAGAGCAGTTATTTATATATAGAGTTTGTCTTTGATAACAGACTGTAAGGTTGAACGTTGGACTTACATGCCATCCGGACTTACATGCCTTACATTCAGGGTGTTTAGGACTTACTTGTATGCCCCACCCTTGTAGTTCTCTTAGTGTCCCTTAAGTCATGAAATCATCTAACTTAATTTTTGTAAATATATATATTATACTTTTGATCTTTTTATACTTTTCAATCTTTTTCTCTCTCTTTTCTTTTTAGAGGTTTTCCATTTACCAATAATATATATCTGCTCAATTACTTAGTAAATATTTGTAAACCAGAAACACCAACGGGCTCGTGTATGATTGGATAATGACCTTTCTGCCTATCATACAGAGAGATGTGCTAGAGAACATACCTTATTTTCTAATGTTTCACCACATCATACTTCAGCCAGGTTAAGTTTATATCACATATTGCAACTACAGACCATGGAAAGCTACCATACTTTGCCAATGACTGTACTCAAAGCCTTTTGAACTTATAATCCATGGGTTAGCCATCGTAAACAGTTTTCTATCATTTCCCAATCTCCTGATTTAATTCATCAATTGTAATAAGTAGATCAGAAATTGACATATTAGATTGTACCTGAGAGTTTGAAGATTCAGCTTGATCATTCACTTTTGCCATGAATGCAACATTTGTCCTTTCCGTCTCAGCTGCATGATTACTCCAGTCAAATTCCCCATCTTGTGGTACCCTTGTAACAGCTACATTTCCCTGATCTCTTTGTTGGTTACTAGTGTTTTGATTTGGTCTATTTTGGTTTGGGTGAACCTGCATCTGATTGTTTCTTTGTGGTTGAAATGTTTGTTGCTGGGTTCTATTCTGATTTTGATAGGGATTTTGGTTGGGCATTTGATTCCTTTGCTGCTGAAATTTTTGGTTCTGATTCTGATAGAACTGATTCTGGTTAACTTGATTGCCAGACTGCCTTGGCATGTTGCATTCCCTTGCAAAGTGTCCTGGTTGTTGACAGTTATAACAGATGGCTTTGGATTTGTCAAATCCAATCCTTTCATTGGGTCCATTGAAACTTGTTCTGCTAGTTCTATTATACAACCTTTTGCTTCTTACTGCTAACATAGCCGCTTGCCATTTGATGTCCATATCTTCTAAATCATCAGTATCTATCTGTTCTAAGTCTTCTTGCACGATGCTTGTGTTTATCAGATTCTTGGCCACAAAGGCATGGTAAGACTCAGTGAACATTGAGAATAATGCCTGGTAATCTGTTCCTTGAGTTGGATTGTGTTGTGCGAAAGTAGACTGCCCATTTCCAGTAGATTGATTGTCATCTTCAATCAGCTGCACATTGAATCTTGACTGACTGTTACAAGATGAGTTTGCTTCTGATGGTTCCTCAATGATAGGCTGTTGATTCTTGATCGAGAGATTGCCCATGGGTGCCACAAGAGCATTGTTCATTTGAAAGCTTGGCTTGTCCTCTCGAATCATATGGTTTTCAATCATTTCATGTTCAGTAGCCTTGAGAAGGCTATCACATCATCTAACTTGAAGTTAGGAAAGCCGGTCTTATCTTTGATGAACTTGCTGGCAGTGTACCACTCACCAGACAAAGATGATAGAAGTTTCTTGTTCAGGTCAAAATCAGATATCTGAAGGTTTGTTGTTCTGATTTCATTCACAATCATCATAAACCTTTGCAGAACTGACTTCAGCCTTTCACCTTCCTTGAACTTGAATCTGTCAAGCTGCTGTTTCAATCTGTCTTTCTTGATATCTCTTAATTCTGTATTACCCTCAAACATTTCAATGACTGCATCATATATGTCCTTTGCAGTCTTGTGATGATTTACGGTTGTCAAAATCTCCCAAGAAAGCCCTAATTTCAGCATAGACAGAGCTTTATCATCCCTCTTCTTCATCTTCAGTTCAACCGTTGCGTTGTTGTTTGGAGCTATTGAAGGAACGTAATTTCCCTCAATGATAGACATCCATAACTCTGGGTCATTGTAGTTCACAGCTGCTTCAAACAGTACTTTTCATTTATGAAGTTTTCTTGTCCGAGTAGCCTTGGAATCTTGTTTGTTGATACTTCTTGGTCTTCCATTTCAGTAGATCTGGTGTTTGCAGTAGTGAAAAACAGAGTAGAGCTTCAAGCTTTTTCATAACCTTCTGTCTCGTGGCCTTCAGCGAACTTACTCAAGCTCTGATACCACTTGTCAGGACCGTGAATCGGGTGAAACCTTAGAAAGGTTGACAAGAACACACCGACTCTGCTAACCCAAAGGCCTATTGAATATCCCGATGGAATCAGGATATCCAACAAGTGGGAGCGAAGGAGTGAAAGTATAACAGACACGAAACGTAAATGAATGATCAGTAAGAACGATTTCAAGACAAAGATTCACTGCATTTAATATATCATTTAATACAACAGTGAAAGGAATGTCTAGGGTTTCGTGTGTGACGGCGGCGGCGATTGTACGAGAAAACAAAGAGAATATTCCTTTTTATTTGTTTTTCGTATTCAGTGCGTGCCAGCCTGTATTCCGTCTGGAAATCCGTGTCCTAAAAGGTATCCTAGGACCCCTATTTATAGACCCTAACATTCCTTCTAGAAGTTTCTAATCATTACATAATGAAACTCAAAATAATACAAGTGTTGAGTCCTTGAGCAAGGTAACTATCTTGCTCGAGCATACTCACTATGCTAGGTATGCTCGATGTGTCTTCGAGCATATTTTACTTAGAATATATTCTTCGGAGAATATATACTCCAGTAAGCTTCGTTCTTCTTGACTTGTCCATGCTTTGCTCGAACTAGTCCATCGAGCAAGCTCATTCTTGATGTCCAGTTATTCAGCAATCTTTAGCATGCTCGGATGTAAATCTTGCTCAGGAACTAAACTGTGCTCGAAGTCCTCGCTTTGATCACACCTCTTATTGCATCCATGCTTGTCCCCATGTGCTCGATCATCCTGTGCTCGTAACACTTGGTTAAAACTTGTATGATCAAGCTGTTTGCTTGATTGGCAATCCATGCTCGATAGAAGAATACTCTTGCTCGTTGAAGTGTAGCTTGCTCGAAACCTTAACACTATGCTCAGAAAACCTTGCTCGAGATAGTAAAACTATGCTCGATCGCCTAAGCTTGCTCAAAGTCCATATCCGTTTTTCTGAGAGGTTGAGAAGATTCCAATCTTTCTTATCAAAAATCCGACCCAACAATATCATATCAAGAAAGAAAGAATCTAAAATAAAATATCATCATATTTGAAAGCAAAACTTGTTTTGGTAGTAACAAAAATTTGGTTTGTAATGTATCTTATTCAAAAAAAAAAAGAAAAAGAAAATAAGGTCGTAATCTACCTTCACACCAATTTTCAAATAGATTAACAATCTTCATTTCCTAAACTAAAATCTTGATCCCATAAAACTTAACCACTAAAACTGATTTATGTTACTATCTAAAATTTGTATAAACATACTAGTTGAGCTCGTGAATAGCGATCATTTGCACATTCAACACAAACACAAAGACAAAGTGACAAATGCATTATTTAACTCATAAGCCATAACATAACTGATTACTTGTTGATTAAGATCATATACGCATTTATACATGTCTAACCTAAAGTATTAAAATCCCAAAACCTAAATAACAACAAAACAAAACAAAAGAAAACAGAAATATAGATATTAATTAATTAATCCAAACAGTCAACATTTAGCTCTTCCGGTATTCAAAACAACTTTAAAAAACGAACGTATAAAACTCCCTATTCCCCTTTCCACACGTACTCTCCGGCCGCCGCTTCCTCGGCGCCTGTGACATTCGTAAATTTTTCGATTCGTATTTGTATTTGTAAAAAAAAATTAATAATAATTAAGTATTGTATCGTTTGTTGAACACCCGAGTATATGACTAAAAAAAGGATGGATCTTGCATAGTGTTGAAATGAGATATATAGAGATCATGATCACAAATATTATTTTATCTATTTAGGGACGTTTGGTTCGTAAGAATCCAATAAAAACTAATTCAATTTTCTTTTAGTTTTAAAATTTCCAATTAATTGATACAAGCCGTGACAAAAACAATGCATGTGATGAACGCATTCAATCCATGCTCTTTGGTTATAAGTTTGAAGTTTGAACAACTTAACCACTTCACATGTTATGTCCCCCATATGGATTATTCCAGCACAATCCATGTTTACCTCAAATAGATGTGAATACATATATGTGTGTGGACGGTTCCAGTATAAAATAGATGTTAGCAAATAAATACCAATAGAATGCGTCATGTGTATGTTGTTAATTCTACATGTTCTATCAATTATAATTGTGTTATATGGTACTAGTATGTTGTTTTTATTATATAATTATATTGTTTTATTAGTACAACGCACTATTGTAATAGCAACTAAAATAGTTATGAAATTATGTAATATATAATTCCATTATTTGTACTTATTTTGTCTTTTTTAGCATGTGACATGGTTTGTTACTTACATGTTAATCTGATATGATAATCGTCGGATCATGCTTAATAACTTTTTCCGTTAAAAAACTTGTATAATAATCAAGTCGTAAGAAAAGGTCATATGTCATGTCTTAACAGACTGGACATGTCGACCGGACCTGAAACTCGACACTGAGATGTCGGGTTAAGAACCGTCTTTTTTTATTTTTTATTTTAAAAACTCATTATTAGTTCATTTATTGCTTTAGCCTACACATTCATATATTTATTCATTTCGTTAGGATTCACTAGAGGTTCATAAACTGGGTTTTTTTTCTGGAATCAAAACTATAATTTTAACAAAAACAAGAATTGGGTCGCGTAGAAACCAGTCCAGAGTATGTTTGGGTTTTTAATCATTTTTGCCAAGTTTTGACCAGGTAGAGGTCGAACCATCGAACTAGTTTTGATTTTTCTAAGAAACCGAAACTTGATTCGTACCCGTGAGTCAGGCACACAGGGTCCTCTGAAACCGGATTTTATATGCCCACATCTATGAGCCTAGATCACAAATAAAAAACGAACTTGTTCTACTAGGCCTAATCCTAACATTTTACAGCCCAACCCAACAAACTACAAGTACAGAAAAGAAGTACCAAGTAACGAGGGTAAAACCGTAAATACACAAATTCCCAAAACCTCAACTGCGGGAAAGTGAGCCGTTACATAAATTTAGCACGAAAACCCAATTTTTGACTCAAATAACCATCCTGCCCCCCCCCCCTCCCCGACACGAAACGGGCAGCTCATCAATCATACGCCAAAAAGAATCCAAAGCAAATTATTATAAATATTGGTATGTTCAAATAGATTTGATGTATAATGAATAAGCATTGTCGGCCTAGAACCAAAACCTCCACAATCTATTAATGGGTTTAAAGTTTGCTGTATGTTGTGTAAACCTATCATAAAAAGTAAACGTAAATAGTAAGTAATTAAAAGTGTTTTAAGTGTTCATCAATTTGAATTTGCATAATATAAGTTTTGTAGTGTATTATAAATGTGAAATATAAACACTAAATGACACATATTAAATAGTATTGGGAATATGACCTTTGGTATAGCAATCGGAATTGAGTACTTTTGATCTTTTGGCATCCAAATATAATTTCCTTCTCTTTCGTATAAGCTTTGTATATATATTTCTAAAGTTTGTATCTGAGAAAAAATTTAATATACAAAACTATAATAAAATAAATATTAGTTTTTTGTAAAAAGTTTGTTAAAAATAAACATAAGACCAATAAAAAATTCAACATCAAACTACCAACAAAATAAACATCACATAGCCAAAAGATAATAGTAGTTTGAAGCAAATGTTACAAAAGTTACCCCAACAAAAGGAAATTGAAATTTCCCAACACAAAGCTTGGACTCAGTCCAACAAAATAATTTTGAAGTTCTTAAACCATGAAACTAATTGCAAAGACATTTAACAAAAATACGACAATTAAACATACAACATTAAGATTTTGAAGACATCATTTTTCAATCTTGAGAGTAAGAAGAGTTGGCTTGCCATCAGAAGGCGGCTTGGTGGTAGATAATTGGCCAGCATCCTTAAGATCAAAACTGTCAACCAAGTTTTTCTTAAAATTTGGATGTTTTGACTTCCTCTTAAATTTTACAGCTTCAACAGCATGCAATTTTTCAATGCATTTTTCATTCATTGTTTTTGCCAAAGGAGTGCCATTTTCAGCCATGTATTCAGCCACGGCCTAAACATATATAAACCAAAAGTGTCACAATATGTAATCAACATAGAATTACTTGAACATTAATAGCTGAAAAAAAATTGTATTTCATGTAAAATACCTTTGAGCTGCCACTTTGTGTTGAGTCAACAGTAAGGATTCCCACAGTAAGATCTTCAGATTGAGCATCCTACATTGTAATTCAAATATCTACTATCACAAATGTAAGTAATGAAAAAATTAAAAGTTCACAAGGCATACCTTCAACTCAACAGTTCCTTGAGATTGGATATCATTGACTTCATTGCCAATGGGAGTAGAGTTGTCCACCTACATATTAATAAAAATCTTGATTATTAAAAATGATTATGATTAAAACATAAAAGTTTATGAGCCAAAAAATAGCAGTACCACCTCAACATTGTTTGCCTTCTTTTCGAGTTCAGTAATGACATCCACGTCATCAGTCAATTTAGTAATGGCAAAAACGAAGGAACCATTATCTAAGTTGTACTGTGAGATGTCAATCTTAAAAGCATATTTTTTTCCCAAAAGGACATCAAATTCAGTGGGAGAATCATCCGTATCAACCCCCTGTAATATATGTAATATATAGAAAGATTTAAATGACGACAAAATTTATAAAAAAGCTTTTATTATAGTTTGTGTAATAAGCAGATCTTAGAATTACATATTTGTCGATAAGAGCCAAGGCAGTTGAGTTGAGTAGCTTGCAAGCATCACGGTCAAATAATGTCAAAGAAACAGTTCCGGTCGAGTCTTGAACGGCTAATGGAACTCTGAACCTAAATAGTATATTGTAGTTAAGTCGGTAAGCAAATATAAACAATATGAAATAAATAATGTAATTAAGATAACCGGTGTTTTCAGACCTGGACCGGGCATCGACCCGGACACCTTACCGGGTCAGAGGACGGACCGAACTGAGAGGTTCGGTCCGGATGTTGACCCGGAAGACGTAATAATTCCGGGTCAACAAATCAATTTCAAAAATTCAATTTGTAAATGAAATTAAGCGACTTTAAATATATTTACATGAACAAATTATATGACTTTTTTTAGAATGTCGTTAGAAATTTTTTTTTATAAAGATTGCAAATTAAATAAATCAAAAAGGTTAAATACTTAGAAAACACCTCAAACACCCTGACCCCGCTGGGTCACCGGGTCCCAGCTCGGGACCTCAAATATATCTTTGATTTAAAAAAAACATAAGCAATTTCGGCCGACCGCCACCCGCAAAACCCTGCAGGGTTTTTAGAAAACAGCTTGAATACCCTGACCCGGCCCGGTATAGGGACCGGGTCCTGGTCGGACCGGCCGGGTTTCAAAACACTGAAGATAACTCATGAACACACATTACCGGGTCAGAGGTGCCCCGGATGTTGACCCTAAAGACGTAATAAATAATATATATATATATATATAGTTTACAAATCAATTTCAAAAATTCAATTTGTAAATGAAATTAAAACAACTTTAAATATATTTACATGAATTAATTATATAAGACTTTTTTTAGAATATCCTTAGAAAAAATTTCTTTATATAAAAATTGCAAATTAAATAAATCAAAAGGGTTAAATACTTAGAAAACAGCTCAAATAGCCTGACCCGGCCGGGTCACCGGGTCCAGCTCAAATATATCTTTGATTTAAAAAAAAACAGAAGCATTTTACCGGGTCCCGGCCAACCGCCACCCGCAAAACCCAGCAGGTTTTTTAGAAAACAACTCAAATACCCTGACCCGGCCTGGTATAGGGACCAGGTCCCTGCGGACCGGTCCGACTGGCCGGGCCAGGTTTCAAAAAAAAACTGAAACCGAACCAAACTTGTTGTAACAATCGAAAACAAACGGTTTTAGTAACCCAAACCGGAAAACCAGTTTCCGGTTTGGTTTCGGAAAAAATTTACTGAACCAAACTCGGTTTCTCTTTCGATTTGAGATCCTGTGTAGAGTCTCACCTTTAAGTTTTTGATCATGGGTATGAATCAGTTTTGATATTCACTTTAAGTCTAATAAAATTTACTGAATAATAAATGGTAACCAACATTGGTCTAAATTTTATTTTATATTAGAACAGAAAACCATCAACGTTTTAGCTGTATAGATGAAAATGTCACACTATAGTGGTTATTGTTTTTGCAATCATTAACCATATAAGATCAAAAACTTTTATCATAAATGTTTATGTATCAAGAATGTGGTTTTAATAAACATTAACTACAACTTACAGCAAGGGAGGACCAGCTTCCGCATGAGAGAGCAAATGCTACTAATGGTTCTGATAATTCCAACCCAAACTCGCTTCTTGCAGTTATCTCATCGTTCTTTACACCCATTGCAAATGTCTAATAAAATAAATCAAGAAATTATACAAAAATTAACTGTTGGTGAAAAGTATTCAGATCTCAAACATAAAAATTTAATTTTTACTTACATATTTTAAACGATAAGGGAGCCTGAATATGAAACATTCGATGGTGATCGCGTTTAAATAATGCCTCCAACGTAACACAACTCAGTTAAGGTTTGACCGATTCAGTCGCATTTGTTGTTTGTGAAACCTATAAATAAAAGTGAAAGAAAAGAAATCATAACATAATCAAAGTAATGATACTAATTAATTTCATGAAAATTTAACTGAACCAGACCTGAAGTTTGACATATTGCTCGTACCATGAAATTAGGTGTTCGTCAAGTAAAACTTAGTTTAGGATTTGACCAATTCATTCTATGAGCATTCAGTTTTGGTTGTGTCAAGTCTATAAAAAAAAGTGAAACAAAAGAAAGTCATAGGAGAATCAAAATCAAAGTAATGATACTAATTACTTTCAAAACAATTAAAAAATTAAGCAGATCTAAAGTTTGAAGAAAGATTCATACCTTGAAATCAGGGGAACGTTCGTCATGTAAATGGATCGTAGGTTATTCGAGAAGCCAAAGTTAATTTGATGGGGAGATATACGGCAGTAACATAGACGAATGGCGATTTGATACGGCAGTAACATAGACCATGACAACACAAACTTTCAACGACAACAATCGAATAACTGCTACTGCCGACGGATCACACGAGAAGAGGTGAATGATGCACTTAGGAGGATGGGAAGGTCTAAGGCGGTTGGCCCAGACAACATACCCATCGAGGTGTGGAAGTGTCTGGGGGAGGAAGGAGTCATGTGGTTAACTACTCTGTTCAATAGTATTCTCAAATCAGGTAAGATGCCAGACCAGTGGAGGAGCAGCGTTGTAGTTCCTATCTATAAGAACAAAGGAGACGCCCAATGTTGTGGTAACTACCGAGGAATCAAACTACTAAGTCATACTATGAAGCTATGGGAAAGAGTGATTGAGGTTAGACTTAGACGAGAAACTCAGGTTACGGTCAACCAATTTGGCTTCATGCCGGGGCGTTCCACCACAGAGGCAATACACCTTATAAGAAGATTAATGGAAAAGTATAGGGAGAAGAAGCGTGATCTACATATGGTGTTTATTGACCTAGAAAAGGCCTACGACAGTGTGCCACGACAGGTGTTCTGGGAGTGCTTGGAGGGTAGAAGAGTGCCCAGGAAATACATAGAGATAATTATGGATATGTATACCAGGAGTGAAACAAGTGTCCGTGCGCCAGTGGGGGATACTGATTTCTTTCCTGTAGAGGTAGGTCTTCACCAGGGGTCAGCGTTGAGCCTGTTTCTTTTTGCAGTAGCCTTGGATGAGTTGTCAAAGTCGATTCAGGGGACTCTCCCGTGGTGCATGATGTTCGCAGACGATATTGTGTTACTTGCTGAGAAAAAACAAGATCTAAACATGAGGCTTGAGGAGTGGCGAACAACCTTAGAGACAAAAGGTTTAAAGATTAGCCGATCTAAGACGGAGTACCTCCACTGTGATTTTGGTGGGATAAACGACAATGAAGACGCACAGATCACAATTGAAGGGCCATGGTCCCGCAGGTAACGAAGTTCAAGTATTTAGGATCATTTGTACAGAGCGATGGGGAATTAGACAGTGATGTGACCCACCGAGTTCAGGTAGGATGGTGTAGATGGAAAGCAGCCACAGGTATATTGTGCGACAAGAGTTTCCCGACTAAACTAAAGGGAAAATTCTATAGGGTGGCAGTTAGACCTGCAATGCTATATGGAACAGATTGTTGGGCCATCAAGAAGGCACAAGTGCGGAAGATGGAAGTAGCAGAAATGAGAATGCTACGTTGGATGTGTGGGCACACAAGGCTAGACCGAATAAGAAACGTTGTGTTTCGCGAGAGATTAGGGGTGGCGAACATAGCAGACAAGATAAGAGAGTGGAGATTGAGATGGTTTGGACATGTAAAGAGAAGACAGACGACGAATCCTGTTAGATCCGTAGAAAACATTACTATAGAGGGGAGGAGGGGTAGAGGACGACCGAAATTGACTTGGGATGAGAGGATTAGGCATGATTTGATAGACCTAAACCTCTCCGAGGACATGGTTGAGGATAGGAATTCGTGGAGAAGTAGAATTAAAGTTAAGGATTTTTAGAGAGAATTGAATACCTTAGGGCTTAGACTTAACTTATTTAGGTCACATACCATAATGGTATTTCCCTTACATATATTATTATTATTTTTATAATTATTATTAGCTTTTATATAGCTGTTAAACTGTGATCTTATTATTAACATTATTATAATTAGTAGTAGTTTTTATATAACTGTTAAACTTTGATTTCCTTTATTTTGCTTCATACACATGTACTTAGAGCCGAGGGTCTCTCTGGAAGCCACCTCTTTATTCCTTTGGATAGAGGTACGGTGTGCCTACATCCCACCCTCCCCAGACCCTACTTATAGCTTTGCTGTCGGTGGGATTTTACTGGGCATGAACCAGAGAAGAGAAGAGGCGATGATATGTTTATGATATGTTTTAGGGTTTCTGAAAATTAAATGCATATATTTTCTGTCTATAAATCCCTCCATCAGTTTTAATCCTTAAATGCTATTTCATGCATCATAATCCGACTTTATATCCTTTTTCAAAATAAAACTGGATTATTTGGATTACCACTTAAATGAAACCTAAAAATAAAATAAACAGAATATTAGTTAAATCAAAACATTCATTTTATATATGGGTTGAAATGAGTCATTTTAGAAAAAATAAAAATTAATAAACAGTTTTTTAAATAAATTAAAAAAAAAGGTTATACAAAATTAACACCCCCCCCCCCCCCCGGTTTTGAGTATCTATTTGGTTAAGGTAAGAACTCAAAACGGTGGTGCTTGTTGAATTGCACTGCATTAATGGTTTAAACAATTACTTAAAACTTGTAATAAGGAAACTGACAATTAGTAACAAATTAAGATAATCAATCTCTATTAGACAAACTGACAAAGAAAAAAATAGAAAATTCACCTTGACAAACAGTAAGCAAGAGCAAACTCGGTCGATAACGATTTCGCAAAAGTTAAAAAAGCCGATTCTTAACCATCTGGCTAGCTGCTGATGGCAGAACAACTGGATCCAAAGTTCTGCAGAAAAACAAGTTTCATTTATTTAATGAAACAATAAAAAGTATCGACTTCCATATCGTGCCTGAAAATTGAGAATCACCTGCAGATAAGTATGGCTCCGGTCCATAGCAGCAACGGTTGAAGATAAGAAGTCATAACATAATATGTATTACTCTTTCTCCAACTCCTGTCACTCTTATGAAAAATGTAAAATTAAACTTTAAGCATACATATTATAATTAAAAATAATATATTAAATAACAAGAAAGGCACAAACATGAAGAAAAATGTTTCTGGTTTGGCGCATTAACGGCCCGAGACCCCACACAGCAAACATAACAATACCCACTGCTGGCGGTAGCTTCAGTATAGTAGCAGGTCTATCTTTAAAACCACTGCAGTAAGATTTTAAATATAATGTGCACACCAGTAAATATGGTCAGAACTTTTTAAAAAGTTCCATACTCTATGAACATCCTGAAATCGGATCCACGCACACCATTCCCAAAAATGTGAGATGCTCGTTTTAGATCCAGAGACGGAACTTGGTCAACTAAAACCTACCTAACACATAAAAAGCATTAGAATGTAAAAAAAACAACAAAATACATATAAACAAGCTAAAACGGAGGGGGGAGGGGCTTTTCAATCGTAACGCTTTTCAATCTGCATAAATTAAAAACCAAAATCAAAAGTTGGCCCGTTTGCAACTGTTACAAAACCGGCAGTTGACTATTTTATAATCAAAATTACAGCTGTGACCAAAATACCCATGGTGGCTATTTGACCAAAATACACAAAGGGATCAACAATTTGCGAAAGGCCTTTGCACTATAACAAACAATTTGCAATTTGCCAACCGCAAAACTGTGTTATCATTAAAAACCAACAATACCCTAGAAACAGAAAATGTTCAGAAACTAAATATGAATTCTGACCCATATATGTTGTATATGAAGTGACCCGTTTAAACTTTCCCAAAATAACCCGTATTAACAGAACTGACCCATGCTTAATCACCTCTTGAAAGCAGGTTTGCCACTCCTTGCAACATAAAATAGAATACAATTTTTGTGTTCATGTTCATTCGTCTGAAAAATGAAAATGCCCGTGTTTGTTTATGTTTGTTCGTATAAAACATAAACGAACTTAAATGGACATTGAGAAGAATACTTACTTTCTCTGATGCAGAAAGTAATGTAAGAGCCATAAATCCATCCCATCATTTTAATTTGTTACTATTGCCTGCAAGTACAAACAAGGGAATTTTGGTCATTCAAATTTACAACTGAAGGGTGTTTTGGTAATTTCAGTTACCTTTTACAATATATGTCTCCTTAGCTTTTAATCAATAAAAATTTTACAAAAACCAAACCGCCGTCTTGTGTATCAGTTCCCCTTTCTGTCACCGAAACCGGTTTCCGGCTCCATCTCATTCTCCTGAAACCAGGACCAAAATGCTAGTTTGTATACCTGAACCACATAGAAACAAAAAAAACATCAATTTCACATATCCCAATTAATAGTAATAATAATATTATTATTATAATTATAATTATTACTATTACTGTTATTATTAAAAACTTACCAGTTTTGAGAAAAAAAACACGCTTTGTTGTGCCCTAACTTGCACGGCATCACAAATTTGATTGGTCATTTTAAAAAATGGTAAGCTTTGAAGCAGCAACTTCTTCAGCAAGGATAAGCTACACAAAAAACATAAAAGTTTAAGCCAAAAATTGTAGAAAAAGGAAAGTTATTATATTTAAGAAAATGAAAGTGCACCATGTTAGATGCGACTGAAGTGTGCATTCTACAGCAATATGAGATGCTTTCCTGCCCATGAGTCGAATAAAATAGTAATACTACAAAGAAAACCAATTAGATTTCAGCAAGGTTTGGCATGTTAGATTTAATTATATCAAGAAAACAGTTAACAGACGTTATTTTGATTCAAAACAAAGCCCTATACAGCAGTAAGGGCATCTGTGCAGGCATTACTAATGAACTGAGAGTTAACCTATATAATAGCAATTCGACATCTACAACACAAGTATTTATAAATATCTCAAACACACCATAAACGGATTTTTATCCCCAACGAACTTGAGAAGTTGCCTATAATTTAAAACCTGCTCTCCATTTTCAAATTGATAATCTTAACATAATTACAATTATACAATAACCTCAAGCATTTGATATATCTGAAAAAGTTGAAAGCATAGTATTTATACCTTGCAAATAGTATCAAAATCAACTTTGATTCAACCATTGCATTAGCTATCTTCTTGTTCAAATCTTCCTCGGCCTAAGAATCACGGTATGCAGCACACGTAGTTCCTTTTCTTTCTTAGCCTATTGTATCATTTTAGGCCCGTAATTGTATTAGAAACATAATACTAAATATCATCAAACGTGTCAATATTTGATAATACGTCAAAGATTGCAACTTTTTTTCAAGAAAGAAAGTATGAGCAAAATGCAATATATCTGACTAAATAACCATATATAAACCTGAACTCAGATATCAAATACTGAAAGGAAGAGCAAAATCTAACCTTTTTATGAAGCAAATTGAATAAAGAACTCAAACTCTGTTTCGGCCATCTCAGCCACCGTTAGTCATCACAGACACCTCCACTCATAAGAAGAACTAACATAAGCCATGGTTAAATGTTAGATCTGACCAAACAAGTGAATATATAATAAGGGTTAGTACATATTTACCCTGAATAAGTAAATAAACGTATGATTAGGGTAGCTTGTGCACTTTGTTCCTTAAGAACAAAAAACTTGGAAAACATATCAGAGTTCAAATACCGTACACAAACAAGACACAAAAACCCAAAACCCCCAAAATCCCAAATTCAAATGCTAATTTAATTCACAACATTAGACATAAATTTCGAATCTGTGTTGTGTAATATTGGAGTTTGTAATCAAATTGAAATGCTAGTACCTTAATAAAACCCTAGCCGCCGTCGCGACGACCTGAATTACCGGCAGAGCAGTGAACGTAACTACACCGGCATCTTCATCTAGTCTTAACTCAATGAGGTTCGGGATGAAAGATTTCAAGGACAGAGAAGGAGAGCGCAGAGAGATAGGTCCGTTTTTCCAGACACTCACAGCCGGATTCGATCTCCTCGCTTAGATCTAGACAATGGTGGTGACGGATCTGTAAATAGTTTCCAGAATGGATGATGGTTGGAGTTCATGGTGAGGGTAAGGAGGAGCAGAGAGGCGAGAGAAAGTTCAAATGTTGGGTGGGATTTCAAACATTTGATGGAGTAGTATATGGATTTGGATGCTATAAGGACTTGTAATATATGCAAAAACACTTGTACTTATTTTTCAACAATTCAATATTCTCTCTCTAATATGTATTATATAGTAGTATAGATATATGTGAGTATATGACAGTTGATTAATAGAACTTTACAAGACATGTGCTAAGTTCTATATACAGAGAATGAAAATGTTCAAGCATGTATTCAATAAAGATAGAAATATTAAAAAAATAAAATATAAAACAATCATATGGTCCGGTCCGGTTTCATACGGCGGTTTTTGGTATAAACCGTAAACCGAACCGTTCACTACGGTTTGGAATTTTTGAAACCGACCGACCAAAGTTTAAAAAAAAAACCAACTGTGAAACCAAACCTTTGAACGGTTTGGACGGTTTCACGGTTTGAAACCGAACCGTGAACACCCCTACTAGTTTATAACTTGTATATATAATGTTGCTAAAAAATAAATAAATAAAAATTAAAAAGTTAACTGAGCTCGGCTCAAGCTTTAAACCAGCAAAGCTCGAGCTTGATTTTTTCAGCTTGAAAAAGTAAACGAGCCACTCTCGATCCAGCTCGTTTAAGTTCGAGCTCAGGATTGAGGTTGCCCTTGCTCGGGTCGATTACAAAGATTTATTTTTAAAACACTATAAAAAGAGCACAAAAATAAAATATATAGGCTCAAGCTTTAAAACAGCAGAGCTCGCGCTTGATTTTTCAACTTAAAAAAAGTAAGCGAGCCACTCTCGATCCAGGTTTAAGTTCGAGCTCATGCTCGAGGTCGCTCTGGCTCGGTTCGATTACAATGATTTATTTTTAAAACACTATAAAAAGAGCACAAAAATAAAATATATAATGTTATAAATTCTCTAGTTTATAACTTGTATATATAATGTTGTTAAAAAATAAATAGATAAAAATTATAAAGTTAACTGAGCTCGAGCTTGATTTTTCAGCTTGAAAAAGTAAACGAACCACTCTCAATCCAGCTCGTTTAATTTCGAGCTCAGGCTAGAGGTTGTCCTAGCTCGATTCAATTACAACCCTATCTAAGATGGACAAAAGGCTTCAAAACTAAGATGCACGAGTGTACAGTATCAGTATAAACCTTTCGTTTTTCATAACATTTATTTTAACAACCAAGTAAGTTTTTCATGAATTCTGATTCAATTTTCATAACTGCACCGCATTGCAGTTAACATGAATAGCATAATGCATTAACAATCAAAAAGTTTAAGTCTTACTAGTTGGAATGTGTGATTTGCTATTGACCGGGAGCCGCCTCTGCTTATGTTAACTTGTTTTGCTCTATTAGCTTCCATCTGATCACTATATTTCTATGAAAAATAAAATTCGCCATGCATATTAGAACCACAAAAATAAGAAAATATTCACGAATATTTTTTATGATCTGTAAAAAGAAATTCAGCCTACCTGAGTTTTCTCTAACTCCCAATAATCACACATATGATCCCAAGCTACTTCACGACAATCAGGTTTCCTATTTGATCTTGCCAACTCGGGATTGGTTTTTCCTCCATTTTCCTTCCAGTACCGACTCCAATTACCTCGGGTGCGTTTCCAGTGGGCTTGAAGTCGAGCATTTACATACTCCATAAAAACCTTATTTGTTCTCAACAACTCAAATTTCCCCTACAAAGAATACATTGTTAATGATATTAATTAGCATGTAACGGTATAACAACTTCTCAATAATTAAAATGTCAAAATATATACAACTTCTAATTTCTCATATATCAGATTCATCGCTTCTTTCGGTATTGAGTCCCATGTGTGATAATTCATTGGACAAAAATTGCGAATAACAATTCCACACTCAGTCGCAAAAGGTGTTGCTGAGGTCCCAACAAAAGCTTTTGTACCCTTAGCCATTGTCAAAGGGATTTTAGAACCCTCAGGCATATTTTGTAAAGTCCTTGTAATGCTAAGATTTAAGTTGGACCGCGTCTATTTGGTGGATCAACAGATTGTTCTGTTTCAGCAGGTGATTGTTCTGTTTCAACAAGTTGTTCTGCATGTGATGTATAAAAGACAGAAAGATAAAATGACTTGAGTTCAATTTATTTAGCAAAGCAATGCTGCCCATTTCATCACAATTTAAAGTAGGGATTTTCATTCAGATCCTAGCCACGAAAAGCAACCATTACCTGACCTGTAACCCTTATATTTAGCAAAGCAATGCAACTAGGGGTGTCCAAAATACCCGAGCCAGTTAACCCAACCCGAACCCGAACCCGAACCCGAACCCGAATAAGCTAATTAGGGTCGGGTTAAATAGGGTCAAAATGTATTAATCGGGTTAACCCGATTTACCCGTATTATTACTAGGGTCGGGCTTCGGGCTTGTTTGTGAAAAAAAATCGGGTTTCGGGTTAACCCGATTAATAGTTAACTTAAGCAGCCCAGACTATAATGAACTACTTCAGCCTACAACTTTCAAAATTCCTTTTATGTAGAACAAAAAATAAGGTTGAAGCCATAACCAAAACTCGAAGTCTGGTTGTCTATAACAACAAAAATTATTTTGGCTTGAATGCATATTGATTCTCATTCCATTCTTATATACACTTCACAAGCATGGTTACACAGAATAAATATGGCAAAGTATATTTACGTGTATAACAAATTTGACCAGATTGAATTAAAAAATATTGAATGATTTATCCTTTCTTGGATTGTGGCGTAAATTCGTAATAGTTTGAGCTTAGCTACCACCTTCGGATCCTTTATGTACAGCAAACATGGGAACAATTCCTAACTAGGCACTTAATATTGAGAAATTATAAGGTTTTGTTGACTGGTCAGTGGTAACAGACTCAAAGCTGAATCCAAAATGCATATATTTGCAAGTTTTGGGCTGTTTAGCTTTACATTTTTACATGGTTACTATAGCTATATTGCACTATTTGCAGGCAAATCATTAAAAAAATATATGTAAGTATTGCAGGCCAATAATCTATTGCAACCCGACTAATTCGACCCGACTAACCCAAACCCGACAAACCTGAACCTTAATAGGGTCGGGTTGCGGGCTAGATTTATTTTTTTCAAAACCCGACTAACCCGACCCGATTAACTCGAAATCCGATCGAGTTGACCCGATTAACACCCTAAATGCAACCCATTTACATGTAACTTTGCTTGAATATAAACATTTATTTAAAAAAAACATATAATTTACCTGTACAGCTGGCGTTGGGCGTATTACGTTTGTGCCTACATTTCCGACGCGACACTGTAGCAGATACACTTCCCTTGGCCACCGACTGATTTGCAGGTACTCGAGAATCTTCCTCAGATCTCGTTCTTGTAAAGACCATCATCATTAGCATAAACATCCACATTGTGCTACAAGGAAATTGATAGTCAAAAATCTGATCATGTATATATACATTGCGCAACGAGTACTGTTTTGAGCCACAACATAACCATGATACTAAACATGTGAGATATGCATTCTATCTAATTACTTACAACAGTAAAATTGCAACAAGCATTTAAACAAACAAATAAATTACAACAGGAAACTAGCTGTTCAATGTGCAACATAAATTATACAAACTCTTTCATGTATTGAATGAGAAATTAGCAGTTAAACTGGTTATCATCTGACCACTAGTTGTTTTTTATCAACGTACTTTAGATATACATTGTATTGTGTTCATTGAATGGTTTACAACGCGCATTGAATGTATACTAATAATACCTAAATGAATTCAGCGTAATAAATGGCCAAACCGGTTTCTAACCGGGTTAACCCGGGTTTTGTCTAACTAGTTCCAAACAGCCGGGTTTAAACCGTTACAGCTAAAAACTCCAAACCGGTCCTAACCCGGCGGTTTACAGCTGCTCAAAACCAGTTTTTGTAAAATCGGGTTCAAACCGGTTCGGTTACGGTTCAGTTTTCGGGTTGGTTCGGTTAACCGGTTTGTATGCCCACCTCTAGTTCGTTCTACCATAGTAGTAGAATATCAAATTTGGCAAGTTTTGACATGAAACAATAGCACCCCTTGTTTTTCTTCGGTAAATATTCAACCTTAACATCAGATGACCATGATTCTTCATGTACACAAAATGCAGCCCTGATATGATATTATGGTTACATGTAGCTACTGGGCATAGTGTCATACAACTTGTAAACATGACATCTAGACTTGTGTTATATCAAAACAAAAAAATAATTCATCAAAACTCATGGCAGTCGATAAAAAAGAGGGCAATCGAAGTGAAAGCCTAATCAACAAATATCAGTCATCGATTTATTTAGCCACATAATTCAATGTTGAACCAAATATATCATATACTACAGATTGAATCATGTAGTGAGTGTTTAATATATATAAAAAAATAGTTCAATTGATACCTGAATCTGCAAATATTGATCTACTGAGTGAATCTCTGTCAAAATTTCTTCGCGCAGAATAAACAACATCAATAACGCGCAGAGAGGGAGGGAGGGAGTAACTGTGGCGTGATGGGGGGTTTGAATCATTGGTAGGGAGCGTGGACATAGAGGGGACTGGCATCCCGATTTCTCTCTCTGGATAGTTGAGTTAGAATATGGATGGATATCAATGGTTTAGTATCATACAAACAGGCTGTCAACAACAACCTTTCCTGATCTCTCAAACAAAAAACATAAAGTGTTTTTGCATATTTAGTTAAGCACGAGAAGAGGTGTAATGCTGCAGTTACGCAAAGAAACAAGAGCAGGCCCTCTTCTCTGCATTCAAAAACACCATCATCAAAAAATTCAAATGCTGCAGAAATAATCATCAACAACCATTGCAGCAACAATGAAACAGAACTAATTGGTAGGCAACCACTAGCTTGGTGTAAAAAAAAAAAAACACCCAACATATAATAAACAACAAACAGATGAACAAATATTTCCTTGGGTTCCTATCACAACAAATGCATCTATCCAATCACCCATGATAAGAAATCATTCACCAAGATTTAATAATGCAAAACACCGGGTCTAAACAAGTGTCCAGAAATAAGAAACATTAAGTAAGATTGATAAAAACCAGTAACAGTAGGTAGGAAAGGAAACAAAACAAACAGTTCACCGCCAATCACAAGAGTCTTGACACATATGACTAGGCTCTTTGCAGGGCACGGGACACATATCACTAGGATGGATCCACAAAAGACGGGACATATATCACTCGACTAAGTCGATACACAAGAGTTGGCGGCAAAAGATGGTGATAGCGTGCTTTGAAGTCCTTTGCGTCCACTTTTTTAAACGAATTCTCACCCTCATCCAAGACTGCAAGCCAATTGCCGGCAGACTTTGCGCATACACGATGCGACAGCGGGGCTACAATGGAAGCCACCTCCACCCAGTCTTGATCATCAAGGACAACACCAACATCATCCTTCACCTTCCACACACGCACTCGACGGTCCAGATCAGCAGTAGCTTCATAGGATACATATAGGTGAAGGCGTCCATCGAGAACGGCTAAAGTTATAAAATGATCATCTTGAGGACGGGGGAATGGTGTTTCGCTAAACGTTTCGGTCTTGACATCAAAACACCATCACCATCACCATCGTCGAAAAGTGAGACTTGGAAATAAAGGCATTGGCCCCAGGAAGCAGGGGGAGACCAAGCGGGTCTCTCCGAGGAGTTGGTCATTGCTGAATGGACGCTGTGTCCATGATCCCAATCCGAGGGAATAGACCATAGTTACCGACTCAAACATACAAGTTTGTAATCAGCATCACCGTCAATATAGAAACCGACAGCTGAGAAAAGACGTAAATATCAGGGAGGGGTGGCAACTCCCTGGCCCTAAGCGTCAATGGATTCAAAATCATGAGCCTAACAGATGGCCCCCTTTGCACCGCTTGGGTCAAACACGGCGAGTTTATATTCGTCGATGGTTACCGGGTGGTTGTTGCGGTGAAACTTACCTGTCGACAGAACCGATCTCCATACTTCCGACAGCAGCTTCCTATGTCTGGAAGCCTTTTTCATATTACCTCCGATACTACTATCGACAGAAGCTCTCCATCAACCTCTCATCCTCCGTCGTCTTCTTCAACCGTTTATCCGCCATATTTGGCTAGGCTTTGGTGGTGCCTGATTTTCAACCTAAACCAAAAACACCTATTTGTATAGTTTTTATTTAATATATTTATTTTTATAATTATTACTATACAAGCACGTGGTTATATCAAAAGCACAGCCAAATATCGTCCGAAAGGAATCAACCTAAACTACCATACTCTCGGCTAGGCGTATGCGCCTTGAGTAGCTTGGGCTTTTCACAAGATAACTTTATACATTTTGTTACAAATATTTGATGACTTTGACATATGTATTTAATGGTTATAGTCTAACTCGTATTCAATAATACAACTTTGGTGGTTTTTATCTTTTATGTAGCCTACACTTTTTGAGCGATTTTTAAAATAAAAAGAAAAACAATGATTGGTTTGAGGAATCAAAATGTATACCACAAAAAAAATATAATTTTTTTTTTTTGCTATTTGGGACTGAAAAATTAGTCTTTGATGCTCCCAAATCAGTACATAGGTTATCAGGGACTGATTTGCCAGCCCCCAACCAGTGACGGACGCCTAGTGTTTTGGTC
Source organism: Bidens hawaiensis (assembly GCF_021521415.1). NCBI lineage: Eukaryota > Viridiplantae > Streptophyta > Magnoliopsida > Asterales > Asteraceae > Bidens > Bidens hawaiensis. The sequence continues at coordinate 627,369 of NW_027492062.1, forward strand.
AAAAATTCAAAATAGTAATTTTACAACCAAATTAGTAAAATGGGACTAGGTGCTAATAAAAATGGTTTAAACACAGAGATTTGTTGCGAGGAAAAACACTATTATCCTTGGGATAACGAGAAAAAAACCCCGGGTGGTGAAAACTATCACCACCGGTTCATTAATAACAAAGTGATTACAAGTGGTGGAGCTTAATCGGATCGTGATTACAATGAGAGCGAGTACTAGTAAGTTCTCGAGTGCATGCTAGTGTGTGTGCAATGATCCGTATAGAGCTCTATTTATATAAAGATAAAGCTAACAAAATGTCCTATATTTATGGAAGCTTTTAGACTAAATCAATTAGCCGTTGATTCCGTTAGATAGCACGTTTCCTTAGTAGCCACGCTCTAATAACTATAAGTGCGAGTCTTCGGGAGATCAAGCAACGGTCTTTGACCTGGTAAACATGGAAAGTAGCAGACATTGTGTTAGTTATATAATGTAATTAGGATACCTGTTAGCCTGGAGGATACCGCATCCTGGACTTGTCCTCGACAAACATTTTGTTGAGGATACCAAAAGTCTGAGCCCTAACACCTAGTACTTGATACTAGCTTTAGCGACTAAAAGTCAGTCCTCGTTGTGTGACACAAACAAGGACCAATAGTCAGTCTCCGAAACATAAACTTTCAGTCCTTAATATATTCCCCAATACCATGTCATTTCAGTCCCTAAAACATTTCTTCAGAGACTATAAATTAGTCTTGGAGACTATAATATTTCAGTCCCTATTGTATGACTATAAGGACTGAAAACCAGTCCTCTAAACAAAACAATATAGTCCCTAATACGTTTTGTGGTTCATGATTCCATATCAAATCAGTCTTTAATGAATTGCTTTAAGGACTGAGAATTAGTTCCTGTTACTACTCGATTTCAGTTCTTAATACGCCTCTTTTAGGGACTGAAAATTAATCCAGTATAGTATGTTATGTTAGTCCCTAGTATGTACTTTTAGAGTCTGATAATCAGTCTCCTAAACTAGTCTCTAATGTGTTTTTTAGTAACTGTTTTTTAGTCTCTAATACTATGTGTACATTTTAATATTTTTCTTATAAGGACTGAAAAATAGCCTCCAATATTATTTAATTTAGTCCCCAACATGTATTTATAATATCTAACAAATCCCTTCAAGTACTGAAAAACAGTACCAATACAATAATTAAAAAGAGTAATATAATTCATAAATTTGATTCTTTGTTTCCCAAAAACCACAATTATCTAAGCATTAATGTCATAACAAAAACCAAACAAAAATGTCATTCAACAAATTCAAAAGTTTAAAAGAGAACTAGATTTAAAAACTAAAAAAAAGTACTAAACGTCTTAACTAGCGCCTTAGATGGTGTTGTCGCTATTAGATTCATCACTCGCTTGTGTAGCCATTGTGCTCTCAAAGTCTGGAAACTTTGTGCTTATGAACTCGAACATTTTCCCATATTTCTCCTTATCCTGTTTCTGTTATGCCTCGAGTGCAATAACCTTATTTCTCAAAACTTCGTTCTCGTTTGAATCTTGTTGAGATGATTCGGCTAACGACTTCATCTAACTATCTTTCTTCCTCAAAACGGGCCCTACACCAACCTCCCAAGCTGATTGTATTGTTTTCTTCCTACCACAAACACTTTTTATGGCGTCTTTCTCAATCTCATGCTCCATAGAAGTAGTAAGAGTGGTTCCTTCCGATATTAGTTTCTCCATGGCTGCTTGTTTATGTTGAAGTATATTTTCCTAACATAATAGAAGGTACATGAACAATATATAGAACTAGCAGCAACCTAAAATAAATATTCGACCAAAATAAAATTCACAATTAAAAGGTTTTAACAAAGAGATGCTTACATATTCAAGGCGCGAATTATCATTTAGCCATCCTTGTTTTGCGGCGTTGTAATGCATCTTGTGATAAACTTCTAACGAGCTAGGAGGCATGTGAGTCTCGGGATTTGTCTATCATCATAAAATTTTAATAATGAAGCATAAATATATTCTAAAGAATGAGTGAACTGTAATCATAAAATTATAATAATGCATCTTTTGATAAACTTCTAGCGGGCTAGGAGGCATGTACATGCTTGTGTATGTATGCACACGAGCATGTTTGTGTATGTATGCATGTATGATTACAAATTCTGAAATAACTAAGCATGTAGTCCAAATATATGCCTACTAGATTATTAAAAACTAGTCAAAATATATATAGTTGTTAAGCCTTAAGAAACACATCTACATCACTTCAAATAAGAATTTTATATCCAAAACATACGAATTATAAAACCAAACTAAACTATATATATATATATATATATATATATATATAAACGAAAACCCAAAAATCCTATGTGTCGCGATGTGGTCGTTTCCCCCTTTTATGGAAGCCGCCAGATTTCTTGATTTTTAAATGAAGGACTCTCATTGATTTAACCCAAATTCATGGGTATGGGTCTTACTGATGTGTTGTAAAATACTCGTATTTTTCGCACGTTTTATCTACGTATTATATTATATTTTATATGTTTTAACTCGTTTTAGATAGGTTTTACATAATTTTATTCATATTGTAGGTTTTAGGTGAAAGAAAGAAAGAAACCGAGCTTTTGGAGTAGTTTACGAGCCTTTTACGCATACGTTTTCAAGTAAAAACTCAAGGCCCGGTCCGTTACATCATAGAAAAGCCCAAGCCTACTATTATATTATAATATAAAAAAAGAAATAAAAACCCTAATTTGGGCAGAACCTGCGATCGGACCAGGGCAGAAGAAAAAAAAGTTTTTTGCAAGCTAGGTCTTGGTGTCTTGGCGGCTAGGGAAGGAAGAACAAACAAGAACAAGCCTCGGTGATTGTTTACCATCATTTTACAGCAGCAAACAGCAGCCCAGAACACCCAATATCCTTTCTTTCATAACATTGTTCAACAACTTTAATTATCTTGTTTAATTGTTAACTAGTTTTGCACTTGATTGAGAGATTGAATTGTTTATGATTAGTATTGATCATTGGATGATTATTATGATGATTGGTATGAGTTTAATGATGATTTTGTTAAGTGTTTGCTGCTGTCCAAAAAATATGCTCGGCTAAACTTGTTAGTTCTACCTAGGAATGATGATTATTGTTAGTGTTTGATAGGTTTTATGGATTGTTTGATTAATAGACCTTAATTGTTATTGTAAAGTTTGATTTAGACATGAAATATGTTGTGTTTAAGGGCTGGAAATTTTGGTGATTCATTGCATAAACCCCGTGTGTCAGTTGATTAGTTTTATATTGATTGATCGGTGCATTGTTTGATTATAGACTTGGTGTTTAGGGTTTGTTTGAGGTAGGAACAACCGTAGGGTTTTGTTGCATGATTAATTGATTTAAGTACAGCGGTCAGACACATTCTTTGAGACCGAGAGGTGATAAGAAGTTAGGGTTGTCTCATTGCCTTTGCATGCTAGAATAAGGATTGCGCGAGAGCGAGTTCGTTTCTTGTCAGGTTTAGGTGTTTGAGCGACTAGTTGATCTATTTTGGTTTAAGTTGAATTGTTCCTCTATCCTTGGTTGTGTAGTATTCATTGCCATTAGGGTCGAGTGTTGGTGAGACCGAGAGGTGATCCTTCATTAGAACACGTTAGCAATTGTTTCCCGGTTTGGTCGTTTTAGGCGATTTTGAGTAGTTTAGGCTTGTTGAGTGAGACCGAGAGGTGATCCAGTGAGCCCGAGCGATCCTTGGTCGTGTCATCTTTAGGGACCGGTGTCTTGAAGTCATTCAATCCATTAGCTTGTTAGGCCTACAATTTGATTCAGACCTAGGTAGACGTTTTTCTCCATTTGAAGTCAACTCAGTTAGTTTGTCGTTAAGTTTTCTATTTTAGGTAACTTTTGTCAGTCAGTCTAGTTAGTTCAGTTAAGTAAGTAAAAAAATCAAAAATCAATATATTATTATTCTAAGGTAGGTCTCGTCTAGGGTTAGTAATCGTTAGCGTCTTACATGTCCACGTGTTCGATACTCGGACTTCCTAGGTCTATACTACTTGCGATCGGTACACTTGTCGGTTGTGTGTGGTTTTAGGATTTTCGTTTTAATATTTAAACTTAGTTGTGAGGGTCATTATTATAGGGTTATTAGACACACACCAAGTTTTTGGCGCCATTACCGGGGACACGGTTTTAGGCGTTTTGAGAGCAATCCGAGTTAGGACTTACCTTTTGTGCTACTTGTAATTATTTTTGTTTTATTTTACTTATTTGTTAGAATAGTTTAGATAATCATATTTCTAATTATAGTTTTTATGCGACAGACTCGATCTCGTGGACCACCCGACACTGAAGCATTTCCCGAGCCAGAGAGAGTTTCGTGAGAGACATCATCCCGTTTCACCCTCGTCCACTTCTTCATCCGTTGACTCCGACGATAGGGATAGGATCATGGGCGACATTCCACCGAGAAGGACAGTTGCAGACTGGGCCCGACCGGCCAATGCTGGCGCGAGATCCAGCATCGCACCACCCGCCATTGGAGTTGCTACAAACTGGCAGATCCCGTCGAACATTCTAAATACCATTGCTCATTCTGCTCAGTTTCACGGGTTGCTTCATGAGAACCCGCACTCTCATCTCACCCGCATCGTGCGTATCTGCGACACTTTCCATCTTGCGGGCGTTTCCGAAGACGCCGTTAAGCTCCGCGTCTTTCCGTTTTCACTCGCTGATCAAGCGAGTCTATGGCTCGAGTCCCTCCCACAGGGCTCTATAGCTACTTGGGCTCCCATGCAGACCCAATTTCTTGAAAAATACGATCCTCCGGCTAAGGCCGCTCGTTTGCGTAACCAGATACATTCTTTTCAGATGGAGGACACCGAGAGTTTTTACGAGACCTGGGAGCGATTCAAGAATTTATTAGCGTTGTGCCCGAACCACGGCTTGCAAGATTGGGCGGTCGTCGAGAAATTTTATATGGAGTGACGTACGCGACGCAGAGTATGCTCGACACGGCGGCGGGAGGAAATCTGTTGATGACTAAGGACCCTGATGAGTGTATCGCTTTATTCAATGAACTAGCTATGAGTGGATACCAGAGACCACCCGCCAGAGGAGGTAAGACCGTCGATTCCATCTCACGAGGCATGCATTTGGTGGACACGACCACCGCACTGACGGCACAGGTCGAGGCGTTGGCGAAGATGGTGAAGGATATGCAGACGAAGAGCAAGTTGTGTGAAATCGGCTTTTCGTTTCCATTTCCTGCCTTCACCACCGAGTTCTTTTCCAGAACAGGTCTTAGTTATGCCCAAACCATGCCCATGGTTTGGAGGACCTTGTTGGTTTTGGAGAGGTTAATTGCTGACCATGCCCTCAATCTTACCCTTTCAGAGCTTGCTTCAGTGTACAACTGTTTTGGTTAAAAATTGGGTTAAGGATTAATGAACCAAATTCGTAAGTGTGGATTCGTGCTAGTATGAATGAATGTGATCAAAGTAATAGTTATAAACGATGAACACAGAGATTTATACGAGGAAAAGCCCTTGGTAACTAGTATCCCGCCGGCACAAAAACCTCGGGTAGTGAAAACTATCACTACCAATTATATTGAACTTGAAAAGATTACAAATGGTGGAATAATAGCTGATCGTGAATACAAGTGTTTGCTATGAACTCTCAGTGCTAAAGTGTCGTGTCTTTTGATCAGCTAGTATTCGATATTTATATACAAAAAAATATAACGGCTAGTAACTAATTGTGCTATAATCTTGGCCACGTTTGTTTACTTCTTCAACCTGAACGTTTTTGGAGCATGGACGAGAGGGAAGACTGAGTAAAATACTTCGTCCGTAATAATAGAAATTCTGGTAAGCACGTGTTATACCTGCAAAAAATAGATTAGAATATAACTAAAATTGACCGTTGAGGATCCTTGAACCATTGAGGATCATTAGTCCTACTAGCAGTTGCCAATGATGCTTGAATTTCGAGGATCAAAGATCCTGGTCCCAACAATTGCCCCCAAACATGATAGGTGTAAAAGGGGAACAACTGTCATGTTTATCCCGAGAAGAGTGCACCGTAACCGTCGATTAAGAATAGATGTGACCGTCGCCTGCCACCAAATAATTATGCCTACTTAATAGACTCAAACCCTTATATCTTCCTTCTTCATCGAATTATAAGCGTAGTTCCGGCATAATCACCAGGTATCCTCCTTTCTTTTTTCTATTATCTCCTATACCTTTCTCATCCTTCTATCACGATGCCTAGAAGAGACCAGAAAGCTTCCTTTAGTTCGAGTCCTAAGGATATTACTCCCGTGCTCCAGACGTAACATCTTCTTAAAGATACAGTTTCTGAGATCTGCAAATTCACCAACGAAGAGATCCAGAGAATCTCCAAACATTTCCCCGAAGGAACGGTGTTTAGAGCGTACGACTCCCGATTAAGGAGCGATTGTGTTTCTTCTGACTGGGTTTGTTTTCCGGCACTCCCATTCCTTCTCGGCCTCTCGTATTCGTTTCCCGACCTTACCACTACCTTCTTTTCCTTCACCGGTCTTAGATATATTCAAGCTATGCCGATGATGTGGAGGACCTTGCATACCTTCGAGAGACTGATTGTAGAGCAGGATCTCGACTTCAATCTTCCAGCCCTTTCTTACTTGTACAGCCTCGTAACTCATGGTTCTAGCAGATTTCTCTTCAAGAGTAAACCCTTTCAGCCTCTGCCGATCAACAAGACCACTCACAACGATCAAAGCTGGAAGAACCAGTTCTTCTTCGTTTTAAGAGACAGTATCCCTAAAGAGAATTCCCTACCGTCTCGCTGGATCCTGAAGGGTAGGATAGTGGATACAAAGGATAGGTGATGCTTGTTCTATTGATTGGCTAACTGTGGGTTTGTCGTCTTTTGTGTAGGATCCCATTTCTCTGATCTTGCCGCTGTTCCGGAAGGTGTTGAAATTGCAAAGGTGTTCTTGTCTCTGGATCCTTTTGACAGGACCTTCAAAGCTATCGTTGGGGAAGCAGAGGATTCTTACGAGAAGACTGCCAGCTCCTCGGAAACAATGTCATGTAAGTTAGAATCTGTGACATCCGTGGCAAAACCGAGTACACCTTAGTACTTACAAACTCGAATAAGCGTTTAACCGCTTATTGCGTAACGAACAAACGAATAACCAAACTAGTCTGGTTATGGTCCGGATATACCGGGGTGCCATATATAAGTGATATACATTTAATATAAGCTAAAATATTAGTAATATGGCCTTAGTTCGATAGCAAACAAGTTAAACGAAAACATGCTCGTTTAACTACCCGCTATAGATTTAAACGCGAAAGATAGTTACAAACCAAGCATTGTATCATCCGTTAAGCCGAAAAAGACTTACCAAACACTTATTTGAAATGTTTTAAGCGATCCGTGAAAATATTTTTGATCTTTACAAACGTATAGTATGTTTTTATAATTTTACACAAAACTAGCCGAAAAATACTCGTTTTCGCTCCGCACCCGATATATTTTTGTCGCCAAAAACCGAACCTGAAATAAATTTGGACTCGGAATTTCACGTTCAGGCACGTAAATCGAGAAAAGTGGGCCAAAATGGGGCCCAACAAGCCCAGCCCGCCAAAAAAGACTTTTTACCATTGGTTTTCCTTTAAATATAAACAAGTCCAAGATATTTTTGAAGATATTTTCTTGTGGAAAATCTGTAGAACAGCCTAGTTCTCTCAAAACCCAGCAAGAACAAGATAAAAAGCTTCACTTTTTGCTAAGTTTTAACTCGTTTAAACTTGATTAATACCATATAAACATAGCTTGATTGCCAAAAATCATTCATAGCCGTGTAAAAATCCTAAAAATGGTCCATATACATGTTTTGATCATACACATGGTGAGGAACCTGGTTTGATAGTTTTTTTGGCCATAAACACGGATTAAAGGGTTGAAACGGCGTTTTCACGGTTCAAAAGTTTGTTTTTGTGCACTAGCCGAAACCCTAAGTTAAGGGCTGTTATGTTGATGAAAAATTGCTTGGTTTGTGATATAGGACTTGTATCTAGCTTTACACAGAAGCACAAGAGCTTGAAAAGTTGATTAGAAAGGCGGAAACGAACCAAAACCACTAAGGTAATGCTAAAACACTCGCTTACGGGCTGTTTAGGTTAAGGTTGTGATGTGCATATTATTAGGCCTTGAAATTTTGCAGGGACATCAGGGACCATGTCATTGAGTCCCTGTTCAAATTTGGTAATTTTTCGATAATCCGAGAATATTTGGCGAATTTATTACCAAATTGGGACGTTTATTTGGGAAAAATAGCTAAAATACTTCAGAATTTTTTCTGGGAACTCAGATTCGATGTATTTTGATCACATATGAATTTTGAGATCATTTGGAGAAGTCTAAAGGTGTTTTGTGTATATGCGTTCGTGTGAATTTTTATAGCCGAATTTGGACCAAAAAGAATATTGCATGAGCTTTTTACATTCTGAAATTGATAGAGGTTGTTTTGGGACATAAATTGGATATTCAGGAATTTTGGTGGAATTTTTGGAAATTGTTTGGGATAAACGGACGATTTTCAGGCGAAATATAGCTGATAAAATGAATTTTTATAAATTATTAAATCAGTAAATAATTCCAGAAATATTTTTATAAAAATCTACATATTTTATTTGATAAGTGGCTAAATTTTCATAATTTAATGATTAATGGTTAATTAATTATGCTAATTTGAAGATTAAACAAATTCAATTTTAATAAAAACCGGCAAGTTCGCGATTAACGAACCTGCGGGAATATCAAAACACCAAGAGTGATCAAAAATCATATTTTTGGTTTAATTAAGTAAAGGGGGCCACAGTGATTAGTAATACGTAATTTATACTATATGTGTGTGTGTATTGTGTACATATATATATATATACATACTATGTGGATAGGTGTAGGAAATTCTATGTGTAGAAAATAATAATTGTTTGTGTATACAACGTGTAATGTTTGAGTTTACGTGAAACCATTGTGGTCAGAAGAGGGACCATAGTGGTGATTTTACGTGGAACCGTTGTTGGCGGAAAGGGGGCCACAGGGGTTAATTTTATTTGGAAAATGAAGACACGAAGTATGAATGAGCAGTCATGATTTTATCGTAGTTTCAAACTCTATCATAAACTTATACACATACATATCAGTATACAAAGACGTAGATATACATATATAAAATGTAAATACATTTTCTTATATACGCGTGTACATACAAACTATGACTGTATGGTGCGCAGAACTGATTTCGTTAAAACTTATGAAACTCACCAACTATTCGTAGTTGACCTGTTTTAACATGCTTTTCAGGTAATCAGATATGAGAAGTAATTTCCTGTGCGTTACGTGTCTGATTGGTGATTGATGTCATGGGCATATGAGTTAGAAGTAAAGTAATTGAAGAACCGGTTTGATTGTATCACCTAGTTTGTAAAAGATGTTAGAACGATGTAATATATTGTAAATTAGTTAGTAATGTTTCTTTATGAACAATGTATTTGATACCAGTTGTATCTATTGCATTTCCGTTTTACGCTTCCGCAATTCGCTTAACGAGGTTTGACAGAATCCATCCTTTAATTGTAAGTTTAGTACATAAGAAAAGATAACAAATAATAAACAACTTATCTTTTTTCGGGCAGGTGCATAGAAGTCCTCATCCAACAAAAACTTGTTGGGTCAGTTCCAGTTGGAGGATGTTAATAGCCTCATTTCTTCTCGCTCCTCTGAGAAGAAGCTTATGAAGAGCTCTGTCCTCGCACCGCTAAAGACCATGACCACCCGATCCAAGGCCAGCATGAAAAGGAAAAGGGATCCTGACATGGAGATCCACAGTGCCCAGGACGTGTTTGATCAGCTTTCGGAGGTAAGGATCCTTTATCCGTAGGTGCAGATAGTTTGACTATTTTATTAATTTCCCTTCTTTCTTTAGGCCGTGGCCAGCTTTAAGAGCCTATATGATGAGAATGTGGCCAACACAGAAAGGGAACTGGCCAAATACCGCGCCGACATCAACCTGAAAGACAAGCTCAATGCAGCACTTCAGGCAGAGAAGGAGGCGTTGGAGAACAAGCTGGCCCTCGCGGATATCCGGGCTCAAGAGCAGGTGGTTGAGGTCATGGAGCAAGCTAAGGTATGGGCCGGTAAAGCGGTGCTCACAACCAGAATCAAGATGGCTGCAGAAGCTGAAGATCCCAACTTTGACAGGTCCACATGGAATGTGGCTATGTGGGAGAAGGCTTTGGCTGGCTTCGGTGAAGAGAGTGAGGATGCAGGGGCTGAGAGGAGGATCGAGGATGCCGAGACGAGCGGGGTCAAGGATGGCACATCGGAGGTCAAGGAGGCAGGGGATGGTCAAGGTGATGTGGCTAAGGAGTAGCTGGTGCAATGGGCGATGATGGATATGAAGACAAGGCCGGAGCCCATTTTTTATGATGTTTTAATGGTTTTTGTTGATGGTTTGTATGGATAATTGGTAGTGGTAATCCTTAGGATCTGTGATCCATAAGACAATTTTCAAAGGTGGTTAGTGTGGAGGGATCCTTAGCTTTATGGGGATGAAGCCTTAACCGCCTTTGTCTTTTAAATTTCTGCATGAACTTTGACGTAGTTTGATTCGGGTGGATGGTCCACATTTTGCTGGTGAAGCCCGGATCACCTTTTTATCCTGTATATAATAATATAACTGCTTTGGCTTTTGCTTTTATCATCTGTGTTATTAGGATAGAGGATCCTTTACACTTGGGACTTTCTTCTTGTATTGTTTACCTGATAGAACAAATAAGCAAAAGAAAACGCAATAGTTAGAAAAGTTGGATTTGAATACAACTATCTTGGGGATTAGCTCAATTAAACATGGGGACAAGCCCAATTAGAACGTGGGGACAAGCCCAATTTAAACGTGGGGACAAGCCCAATTTAAACGTAGGGACAAGCCCAATTAAAATGTGGGGAGAAGCCCAATTTAAATGTGGGGACAAGCCCAATAAATACGAGCGACGAGCCGATCCTTGGCATTGGCCCAATTGTACGCGGTGACGAGCCTACCCTGGCGTTGACCTTAACTTGTGTATATGGTACGTCTACCATTTAATTCGTAGGATCCAAGATATAATTTTTAGCCATGAAATTGTCAGCCACGTATAGTGCACTGGTCCCACAGCCTCCAATTATACCCGGATAAACATGCGCTCCAGGCGAGGGTGTAGAAGCCCTAATTCGTGAGATAAGGTGAAGACCTTATAAACCTAGCGACAAGGCCGATTAAACTTAGGAGAGAGTTGGCCAACCCGTTTTTTCCACTTGAGGGCCCTATTGCTCGGCATTTCTGCAACTTGACATTTTTGACAAAACAAGAATATAATGTATAGATATAAATATGAAGTAAAATTTTACCAAGTATCGGACTGAAGCAATTGATTAGGATCCAAGATCCTGTTCAACAAAAATACTTTTTTAGATGGATTGCATTCCAAGCCCTTGGGAGCATGTCACCTTCTATATTCATCAAACGATATGCCCCATTTCCTGCTTCGGCTTCAATTAGATAAGGACCCTCCCATTTGGGTGCCAGCTTCCTGTCGGCGGGATTAGTTGTGTTTTGGAACGCCTTTCGAAGGACTAAGTCTCCAACTTCAAATCTTCTAATTCTGATATTCTTGTTGTATGCGCCAGCCATCTTTTGTTGGTAAGCTGCCGTCCTGAATCTTGATTGATCTATGAGTTCTTCCACATTATCTAGATCTTGGACAAGATTCTCGTCAGTTATCTAAGGATCACAGATGCTTGTTCTGGCTGTTGGGTACACTATTTCAGTGGGGATTACTGCCTCAGCTCCAAAGATTAATGAGAACAACGTCTGTCCTGTGGCATTGTTTGGAGTTGTCCTATCTGCCCAGAGCATATAGGGTAGTTCCTCAGCCCATTTGCCTTTCTTTGCTTTTTCTTCAGGTTGTTGATGATGACTTTGTTGCTTGATTCTGCTTGGCCGTTTGCTTGTGGATGGACTGGTGTTGAAGTGATCATTTTGATTCCCCAGCTGTCACAAAAGTTAGTAGTTCTTTTCCCAATAAATTGGGAACCATTATCACAAATAATTTCAGAAGGAATTCCAAATATAGTTATAAAAAATGTTACGTTTGATAAAGGATATAACTTCCTTTTCCCTAACTTGAGGGAAAGCCTCAGCTTCGATCCATTTAGAGAAATAGTCTGTCATTGCTAACATGAAGACTTTTCCTCCTGGAGCTGTAGGGAATTTACCCACTATGTCCATTCCCCATTTCATGAATGGCCACGAAGAGACAATAGGGTATGAGGGCTCTGTTGGTCGATGCAAAATGTTGCCATGCCTTTGACAAGCATCACACTTCCTGGAATATTCCATAGCATCCTTCTTCATTGTAGGCCAGAAGTATCTGATTCTTAGCATCCTTGAGAATAATGCTCTGCCCCCTGTATGGTTGCCACAATCTCCTTCATGGAAATCCTTCAGTACTTCTTGGATCTTGGATCCTTCGATGCACCTTAAATATGGACATGCAAGGGATTTATTATATAGCAAATTATGTACAATAGTATATTGTGATACCTTGGCCCTAAAAGCTTTGGGGTTCTCTTCTTTTGGGATTTCCCCATCTTGAATGTACTTCATTATCGGAAGGAGCCAGGATGAATGATCAAAAGAATGATCCTTAGGGTCCGTGTGTTGACTCCCATCTATCTCCATTGTTTGGTATTCCTCTATTGCAGGGAATAGTACATGGATGATAGGAATTTTTATGTTCTCTGGGAGCTTCAAAACTGAAGCCAGGTTTGCTAAGGCGCCGGCCCCAGTGTTTTCTTCTCTTGGTACCTGCGTAATTGTAAAATAATCGAAGGATCATGCGAGATCATTTACTATATCTAAATATTTAATTAATTTCTCACATTTGACTGTTGTTTTCTCCAGACCAAAATCCACTACTATCTCCCAAACGGTAACTGCTAACAATAATGTTTCTGTTTTGTGTTCACAGATGAAGAACTATATGGAGCAGCAGAATAAGACCAACCAGAGGATCCTCCATGAGATCGAGGAAATCAAGAGGACCAAGAAGGCCGCTGAAGACATAAGTCCCATCATGCCGAAAATGCTTGACGTCAGCAATCCGGATTTCTCGGGTCAAAGGTGTCCAACATCCACTTATCCTCAGCGGGGATCCTCTGACCTTTACTAGAAGAGACACTCTGACCAACACGCGCAAGGATCATCTATCCTTCAACAAGGATCATCAGGACAACACTTGAGATCCTCCAACTACCATTCACAAGGATCCTTGGCCTTCCAATATGGACCCTCAGATTTCCGTCAAGGATCCTCCACCCATCAACTTCAAGGATCCTCCATCCTTCAACCAGGATCCTTGGGTTTCCAAACAGAATCCATCATCCATCAACGCCCAGAATCCTACCCTACTTATGGGAAGGAACCTTTGAAGGAACCACGGTCTAGACCACTGGAGGTCCATGAATGTGACTTCATACCCATGCAAACCACTGCTCCTGCTGGACCAACTCTTGATGATGAAACAGTGTACCCCGGACGCCGCTATAGAGCGAGATCTTTTGATCACGCAAGAGGTAACATTTATGATAATCTATCTTTTGGCACTAATCATGGTGGTATGCAGGATACCGGGGTCAACCAAACCATAGCCCGTGAGCTATAAAAGCTCAAGGATATGATATCAAGTGTACCAGGAGTCATCAAACCCATTCCCGAAGTACCAGCAGGAAGCCATAACATATCCAGGTTCGCTCCACCCATTTGTGATGCTGAGATACCAAAGCGCTTCACTGCCCCTAGTATGAAGTTATATGATAGATCCACGGATCCTGAAGAACATGTGGCCTTATGCCGTGAGAGAATGGAAATTAACCCAATCCCAGATAGATTGAAAGAAGCTTGCCTGTGTAAGGGCTTTGGCTCACTGGATCCGCCCTTAAATGGCTGCTAAGTCTTCCTCCTTATTCTATTACTTCCTTTTCTCATTTGATCAATCTGTTTAATAGTCAGTTTTCATGCAGTAGATCCTTTAAAAAATTAACTAGTGATTTATATAGAGTCGTCCAACCTCGTGGGGAACCTCTTAGGTAGTTCCTTATTAGGTTTGGAAGAGAGGCCTTGGAAATTCCAAATTTGGATGTCCCGACAGCAGTTGAGGCATTCAAGATGGGGTTACAAAAGGACTCTCCATTTTATCAAGATCTTGTAATGACCCCTTGGAGGAATTTAGATGAAGTCCGAAACAAAGCTTTAAGATTCATCAGGTTGGAGGAGGATCAAAGAATACAAGATCAACTGAATACTCCGACAAAAAACGAGTCTCAAGACAAAAAGTCTAGGACCCAGGATCTTGAACCAGTCCCGGAAAAGGCTGCTCCACCTCCCCCAGACGCTCAAGTTATCAACATGATATTTGGAGGTTCTGATATATTTAGAACTTCATATTCAGCTGCAAAAAAGTACGCCAAAGAATGCAAACCGGAGAATGGTGAAAGGCCGATCAGGACTTCTACAACTGCCGAGCAAAGAGTTATCTCCTTCGATGAGGATGATCGAGTCAATGTCTGTTGGTGCGTTATGCCAGTAGTTCATTTGTCTCGAGTCTATCGTGTCTGTAATCGTTTACTTTGCTTGTTATGTCTTGATGAACTAGTTAGTTTGGTTATTTGGTTTTGGCGGTCTTATGTCCTGGCGAAGTTAGGGACAACTTCGCCTAGGGTGTTAGGCGAAGTTGTCGTAGTATATAAACCTAACTTACGTCGTTCGTTGTGGGGGTTTTGAGGGGTAGGGCAGATCTGTTTTGTAAGGGACAGCAAGTCTTTTGGTTTTTTCGGTGTTAACATCTAATGACAAGTAACCTTTGTCCTACGTGTTACGTGTTTCTTTACGTATCTCTTGATTAAATACTCGCATCGTATACGTAGGGGATTCCGCACCCTCGTGCTACGAGATACTCCTGTGTTGATCCGGCTGGGAACCTACAATGTCCAAGATCCTCACTATGACGGTTTAGTCATTACTTTATTTATTTCTAACCATTATGTACGCAAGATACTCATTGATGGAGGAAGTTTAGTTAACATCATCCAACTGGAAGTACTTAGGAGGATGAATATCCCGGAGTCGGAAATTGTCCCACGATCCTCAGTTCTTGTAGGATTCAGTGGGGAAACGAAGAATATATAGGGGGACATCAAACTACCCTTATATATAGAGGGAGTAAATTCTATTCAAAAATTTTGTGTTATAGATTCCTTGTCTTGTTGGATGTTATTCTTGGCAGGCCATGGATACACGAAATGAAGGCAGTCCCCTCTACTTACCACCAATGTGTAAAGCTACCTACCCCATGGGGAATAGCGAAGATCGAAAGTGATCAGCAAGATGCTAAGGATTGCTATACTTCTTCTATGAATCCCACAAAAAAGCTGAGGGAAGCATAGCAATTACAGAAAGCAAGAAGAAATGCCATGGAGACTAGGGAACAAGATTCTAAGGAAGTGGTCTTGCACCTAGAGGATCCTGACAGCAGAGTCCTAATTGGAGTTGAAATACAAGAGTCCTAGAGGATTCTAAGGAAGTGGTCTTGATCCTTTACCTAGCCGTCTCTCTCACTGCTTTAAGCGCAGTCCTAGTAAAGGATCACAAAGGTAACCAGCATCCAATTTACTATATAAGTAAAAGTCTCCTTGATGCAGAATCCAGGTATTATCACCTAGAAAAACTTATTCTTGCTCTAATTATGGCTTCAACTAAGTTAAGACATTATTTTGAAACTCATAACTATCATTGTAAAAACTAATTACCCTATAAAGAATGTCCTTAGAAAACCAGAAATGTCAGGTAAAATAGCTAAATGGGCTGTAAAACTGAGTGCTTATGATATTCAATATGAGCCTAGAAATGCAATCAAGTCACAGGCGCTAGCAAACTTTGTGGCTGATTTTAGTAGTAACATAGAAGAACAGGCCAATCTTGAAGTCCAACAACTTGAAGAAACCAAGGATCCTTGGACACTCTTCACTGATAGAGCCTCAAACGTTAAAGGAACAGTATTAGGAATACTACTAAAATCGCCACAGGGGGACATACTACCCCACTCGATAGCTTGTGAATTCCAGGCCACTAACAATGAGGCAGAATACGAGGTACTCATTGCAAGTATACAATTAGCCAAAGGTATGAAAATCAAGTACCTTCAAATTTTTGTAGATTCATTATTGATTGCTAATCATTTTAATGGCTCATATGCAATCAAAAGTGAAAAAATTAATGAAATATTTAGATATAGTAAAGGATCTTGCAGGATCCTTCGAGTATTTTAATATTACGCAGGTACCTAGAGAAGAGAATACAGGGGCTGATGCCTTGGCAAACCTGGCCTCAGCCTTGAAGCTCCTCGAGAACATGAAGGTTCCTATCATTCATGTCTTATCTACGGCAATCGAGGAACTCAAAGCAATGGAGGTAGATGGGAATGTACTTATGGATCCTGAGGATCACCCTCATGCTCATTCATCCTGGATCCTTCCGATAACGAAGTACATTCAAGACGGAGAGACCCCGAAAGGCAAGGTATCTCAATATATTATTATACGTAATATATTATACAGGAAATCCCTTGTAGGTCCATACTTGAGATGTATCGATGAACCCGAGACCCAAGATGTTTTAAAGGATTTCCATGAAGGAGATTGAGGCAATCATATAGTGGGCAGAGCATTGTACTCCAGGATCCTAAGGACTGGGTACTTCTGGCCTACTATGAAGAAGGATGCTATGGAATACTCCAGGAAGTGCGATGCTTGTCAGAGGCATGGCAACATTCTACATCAACCGGCAGAACCCTTATATCCCATCGTCTCCTCGTGGCCATTCATGAAATGGGGAATGGACATAGTAGGTAAACTCCCTACAGCTCCAGGAGAAAAAGTCTTCATGTTAGCAATGACAGACTATTTCTCTAAATGGACCGAAGCTAAGGCTTTCCCTCAAGTTAGGGAGAAGGAAGTTATATCCTTTATCAAACGTAACATTATAACTAGATTTGGAATTCCTTCTGAAATTATTTGTGATAATGGTTCCCAATTTATTGGGAAAAGAACTACTAACTTTTGTGACAGCTGGGGAATCAAAATGATCACTTCAATGCCAGTCCATCCACAAGCAAACAGCCAAGCAGAATCAAGCAACAAAATCATCATCAATAACCTGAAGAAAAAGCCTGGAGCAAAGAAAGGCAAATGGGCTGAGGAACTACCCTATGTGCTCTGGGCAGATAGGACAACTCCAAAGAATGCCACGGGACAGACGCCATTCTCATTAGTCTTTGGAGCTGAGGCAGTGATCCCCACCGAAATGGTGTACCCAACAGCTAGAACAAGCATACGTGATTCTTAGACAAATGATGAGAATCTTGTCCAAGATCTAGAGTCTGTGGAAGAACGTAGAGATCAAGCAAGAATCAGGATGGCAGCCTACCAACAAAAGATGGCTGGTGCATACAACAAGAATATCAGAATTAGAAGATTTGAAGTTGGAGATTTAGTCCTTCGAAAGGCGTTCCAAAACACAACTAATCCGCTGACGGAAAGTTAGCACCCAAATGGGAGGGTCCTTACCTAATTGAAGACGAAGCTGGAAAGGGGGCATATCGTTTGATGAATATGGAAGGTGACATACTCTCAAGGGCTTGGAATGCAATCCATCTAAAAAATATTTTTGTTGATCAGGATCCTGGATCCTTGTCAGTTACTTTAATCCATTACTTGGTAAAATTTTACTTTATGTCTATATAATGTAGATTCTTGTTTTGTCAAAAATGTTAAGTTACAGAAATGCGGAGCAATAGGGCCCTCAAGTGGAAAAAACAGGTTGGCCAACTCTCTCCTAAGTTTAATCGGCCTTGTTGCCAGGTTTATAAGGTCTTCACCTTATCTCCCGAATTAGGGTTTCTACACCCTCGCCTGGAGCGCACGATTATCCGGAATAATTGGAGGCTGTGGGACCAGTGCACTATATGTGGCTGACAATTTCATGGCTAAAAATTATATCTTGGATCCTACAAATTAAATGGTAGACGTACCATATACACAAGTTATGGTCAACGGCGGGTTAGGCTCGTCGCCGCGTATAATTGGGCCAAGGACAAGGATCGGCTCGTCGCTCCTATTTATTGGGTTTGTCCCCATGTTTTATTGGGCTTGTCCCCACGTTTTATTGGGCTTGTCCCCACGATTTATTGGGCTTATCCCCACGTTGTATTGGGCTTATCCACACATTTTATTGGGTTTGTCCCCACGATTTGTTGGGCTTGACCCCAAGATAGTTGGGTTTAAATCCAACTTTTCTAACTATCATATTATCTTTTGCTGATTTGTTCAAACAGGTAAACGATTTGAAAGAATAGTTCTAAGGATGAGGAATCCTCTATCTTAGTGACATAGATGATAAAGCAAAAGCTAAAAGAGTTATATTATTATAAGCAAGAGTTGATCCAGGCTTCACCGGCAAAACGTGGACCATCCACCCGGATCAAGCTACGTCATAGTTATCACATGTCCATGCAGAAACTAAAAAGACAAAGGCGGTTAAGGCCTCATCCCCGTAAAGCTAAGGATCCCTCCACCCTAACCACCTTTGATAATTGTCTTACGGATCATTGATCCTGAGGATTACAACTACATTGTTCTCATAAACCATCAACCAAAAACCATTAAAACTTCATAAAAAATGGGCTCCGGCCTTGTCTTCATATCCATCATCGCCCATTGCCCCACCTACTCCTTAGCCACGCCTCCATCACCTTCTCCAGCCTCCTTGACCTCCAACACATCATCCTTGGCCCCGCTCGTCCCAGCATCCTCGATCCACTTCTCGACCCCAGCATCCTCGCTCTCTTTGCCAAATCTAGCCAACGCCTTCTCCCACATAGCCACATTCCAACTGGACCTGTCGAAGTTAGGATCCTCAGCCTCTGCAGCCATCTTGATTCTGGCTGTGAGCACCGCCTTACTAGCCCACACCTTGGCTTGCTCCGTGACCTCAACCACTTGCTCTTGAGCTCGGATATCCGCGAGGGCCAGCTTATTCTCAAAAGCTTCCTTCTCTGCCTAAAGTGCTGCATTGAGCTTATCTTTCAGGTTGATACCGACACGGTATTTGGCCAATTATTTTTCCGTGTTGGCCACATTTTTATCATACAAACTCTTGAAGCTGGCCACAGCATAAAGAGAGAAAGCGAATTAATAAAATAGTAAAACCGTCTGTACTTGTGGACCAAGGATCCTTACCTCCGAAAGCTGATCGAACACATCCTGGGCATTGTGAACTTCCACGTCAGGGTCCCTTTTTCTCTTCATGTTGGCCTTGGAGAGGGTAGTCATAGTTTTTGGAGGTGCAAGGCTAGAACTTTTCATAGGTTTCTCTTCTAAGAGGAGTGAGAGGAGATGAGACTATCAACGTCTTCCAACTGTAATTGACCCAGCAGATTCTTAGAAGGCTTTGATGACGATTTCTGTGCACCTGCCCGAAAAAAGATAAGTTCCTTATAATCTATTGATTTTCCTTATTTTTACTAAATTTATGATTAAGGAATGAATTCTAACTTACTGGACATGGTTTCTGAAGAGCTTGCAGTCTTCTCAGGTGAATCACCCAATTCTTCACCAACAATCTTGAAGGTCCGGTCAAAAGGATCCAAAGACAGAAACGCCTTTGCCTTCTCAATACCGTCTGGATCGGCGGCAAGATCTGAAAAGTTGGACACTGCACAAAGAGCAACAAGATTATAATTAGTCAATCGGTAATAGAAGGATCACATATCCTCTGGATCCGCTATCCTACCCTTGAGGATCCAGTGGGTTGGCAAGAAATTCCCCTTTGGGATAGAGTCTCTCAGGACAAAGAAGAACTAATTCTTCCAACTCTAGTCGTTGTGTGTGGTTTTGCTGATTGGAAGGGGCTGGAAAGGTGACGGTCACATCTTATTCTAATCGACGGTTGCGATGCAGATTTCTTGGGATAAACATGACAGCTGTCATCCATTCACACCTATCATGTTTGGGGGCAATTGTTGGGACCAGGATTCTTGATCCTTAAGGATCAGCTATTTTTGGCAACTGCTTCTGGGACTAAGGATTCTCGGTGGATCAAGGATCCTTAGCAGTCGACTTCAGTTATATTCTAATCTATTTTTTGCAGATAAAACACGTGCTTATCAGAAAGCCTACTTTTACGGAGAGCATATTTTACCAGGTCTTCCTTGCTGTCCACACTCTGAGATGGCCATGAAGAATTAGTAAACAAAACGTGGCCAAGATAATAGCTAAATTAGTTAGTAGCCGTTGTAACCTTGTTTATTTATACTGAGTCATAGCTGATCATAACACACAACACATATCACATCTAGAACTCTCAGCAAGAACACTTTTTGTAATCACGATCAGCTTTGATTTCATCTCTTGTAATCTTTTTCAGCTTAATATAATCGGTAGTGATAGTTTTCACTACCCGAGGTTTTTATGCCGGCGAGATACTAGTTACCAAGGGCTTTTCTTCGTACAAATCTTGTTGTCCAACTTTTACAATTACTATTTTGATTATTGTGTTCATACAAGCACCAATCCTCACATACGAATTTGGTTACGTGATCCTTAGACCAATTTTTGACCAAAACACTAACCATTTTAACGGCTCTTATGCAGTGAATGCAGAAAACCTAGCAAAGTATTTAGAAATAGTTAAGAAGTTAACTATGTGTTTCAAAACATTTGATATAATACAGGTACCAAGGGAAGAGAACACTGAAGCAGATACCTTAGCAAATTTGGCATAAGCTCTCAAGATACCAGATGATATAAAGATACCCATCGTTCATATCTTGACTCCAGCAACAAAGGAGAAATATGAAATCATGGAGACTTCACGAACTGAAAACTATCCGGTATCCTGGACCCATCCCATAATACGGTATCTCCAGGATAACGAGATCCCAGAAGGAGAGAATCCCAGAGCATTCCGAATGAAGGTAACCCAGTATATTATCCTAAATAATGTGTTATATAGAAAATCACTTGCAGGTCTATACTTGAGATTCTTGGAGAATCAAGAAACACAAGAAGTTCTCAAGGATATACATGAAGGTGATTGTGGAAAACACACTGGGGGCAGGGCCTTAGTATCCAAGATATTAAGAACATGTTACTTCTGGCGAACAATGAAGAAAGATGCAATGGATTTCTCCAAGAAGTGTGATGCTTGCCAAAGACATAGAAACATATTGCATCAACCAGTTGAACCATTATATCCTATCATATCCCCATGGCCATTTATGAAATGGGGAATGGATATTGTGGGAAAGCTGCCCAAGGCTCCTGGTGGAAAGGTCTTTATGCTGGCCATGACAGATTACTTCTCCAAGTGGATCGAAGCAGAGGCATTTGTTCAAGTTAAAGAAAAGGACGTGATCTCATTCATCAAACGCAATATCCTGACAAGATTTGGTATCCCGGCAGAGATTGTTTGTGAAAAATGGATCACAGTTCAACGGTAGTAGAACAACCAACTTTTGTGAAAGCTGGGGAATCAAGATGGTGAATTCAACTCCAGTACATCCTCAAGCTAATGGTCAAGCCGAATCTAGTAACAAGATCATCATCAACAATCTGAAGAAGAAATTGGGATCCAAGAAAAGAAAATAGGCTAAAGAACTACCATTTGTTCTTTGGACTGATAGAACCACTTCAAAAAAATGTAACGGGAAAAACACGTTTCTCCTTGGTGTTTGGGACCGAAGCTGTTATCCCTACAGAGATGGTGATCCCCACAACAAGAACCAGCATACAAGATACTGAGTCCAACAACCAAGGCCTTGCTGAAGACTTGGATACCATTGACGAACTCAGAGACCTTGCCAAGATCAGAATGGCAGCATACCAACAAAGAATAGCCAAGTCCCACAACAAGATATCAGAATTCGAAGATTCCAAGTAGGAGACATGGTGCTAAGAAAAGCATTTCAGAATACCACTAACCCGGCAGATGGAAAGCTAGCTCCTAAATGGGAAGGCCCTTACTTGGTTGAAGCCGAAGCCGGAAAAGGGGCCTACAGGTTAATCACTATGGAAGGTATTCCTATACCAAGAGCCTGGAATGCCATTCACCTTAAGGCATATTTTTGTTAGTATCCTTAACTGGTATGTTCGTATCCTCAGGATAAATGTATGTTCCCTAATTTATTTTTACATTTTTTGAACCTTATTATCTCTAAATCAAGTTTACTGACTTAAGCATCGGAGGGGTGTTAGCCAAGCTAACACCCACCCCTCATCAAGAGCTTAGTGTTTTGTAGTTAACCAAAGGATATGTTATCTCGACAACAGTCAGAGGCTGATCACCTCCCACACGAATATGATATCCCTGATATCCCCCAAGGTTTAAAGGTCTTCACCTTTCCAACGAACGCCAGGGGCGAACGAATATGATATCCCGGATATCTCAAAAGGTTTAAAGGTCTTCACCTTTCTAACGACGCCTGGAGCGCACGATGATTCGGATATAGTTCGAGGCAGGCTGACCAGACCAGCTGATAATCCGTCTGTTGTTGGCTATATACCGGATCCTTAAGATAAGTGGCAGTCGTGTCACACATATGGTTTATAACATGAAGGTTTATAACACGTTCGTGTTATCTAAAGTTTTGGCATAATCATGCCCATGCGTTTAGGACCTTCCCCAGTTTTGTCTCAAGTTTAGACATTTTCATGTCTCTAAAAGGCCTAGTCGCCAGTAAAAAGGCTTTATCGCCAGTTAATGTGCTTTGTCGCAAGAATTATCTAACTTTGTTTCGACAGATCGCTAAATCTAAGAAGGTTACTAAGTTGTTTTTAAATTAGCAAAATCCCAGAAGCTTGATACTTAGAAAGATCAACGGTTGGGGACATCACATGTAAGCCTATTAGATTTATGAATGATCTCCACGAAGGTACTCTTTACACTTAGTTTTATCACTCGATTCATACTTCAAAGTATAATCTTTTGGTTTGATTGTGAGAAACCACGCAAGACATAAGGACATGTTATCCTGAAGTCATTTCATATCAATTCCTAATAAGTCTTTTAAATTGTGTTTTCTAAAAACATAAGATTATTTTATGTTCAGGATATATGGTCCTCAGAACATTTCAATACAAGATCTTAACAAATTCCTTTCTGAAATTATAATTCTCAAAATATTCGAGAAGCATGTTTTTAGGATACGTTATCCTCGAAGTAACTTATTTCAGAAAACTAAAACGATACTCCAACTAAAATTTACAAGTTATCACTACTTGAAGCCAAAAGATTATGTTATTACTAATCATAAGTGCAGGAAATTAGAAAGGCAACACCCAGGTTTCGTCTTGAAAAGCCAAGATCCCTACATCTGAATATTGCCAAATGTTCAAAAGTCAAGATAACATGGACTTTGTCTTGGAAAGTCAAGATCCCTCCACCCAAGTATCCTAATATCCTAAGCATAATATTGTTCAAAAGCAGAAAAGTAAATTGTTTGACAACCATTAAAACCCAACATCATAGACCAATAGACACAAACATATAAAAAATTGGGCTCAAGCCTTTCCTTTACTGCTATCATCGCCCATTTGCACCTCGCCACCGACCACCTTCCCTGCATCCTTAATCGCCACCTCCACAGCCTCCTCCGCAGCCTTCTCCGCTCCACTAGGACCAGCATCCTCCACATTCTCACCATTAAGCTCGGCCAACACTCTCTCCCAAGCAGCCACATCCTAGAAAGGGGTCTCCAACCCTGCATCCTTAGCCTCCTTAGCCATCCTAAGCCGGACTAAAAGATGGAGAGAGCAGCCGACTTCTTCGCTCCATCAGTGACCTCCTGGATCTGCATAAGACGATCTGCCTCTTGGTGAATTAGCTCCTTCTTGGCCAGCGAAAGTTCTTGCTTCAAGTCGTCGATCTCTTTTGTCTTCTTGTCAAGAAGGCTGGTTTTGGCATTCGCGATCTTCAACATCTCAGCAATTCGAGTGTTGGCCTCAAGGAGCTCATGATGGAGATCATTGAATTTGGAAGATAACAATCCTAGCCCCTGAAACCAAAATAACGTCAGCATACATTATCTACAGGATATAGGGGTAAAACACAAAGACATACCTGATTGAACTCAAGATCACCTGTCGGAGAAGAGTCGAAGGTATCCTGAGTCCTCCTCTTTTTTGAAGCATTGGCACGACTACCCTCAGGCTTAGACTGAAGAACGGGAGCGGCTTCTCTTTTCTTAGTACTGCGGATAGAGACCATGCTGTCAATATCATCCAAAGCAAAGACTGAGGCAGATTTACGTACAAGTGTACAGGTTAGTATCCCTAATCCTAAAAACATTTATACTAACAATTCAATGTTCCTTACTAGACATAACGGAGCCGGCTGAAGGCGATGGCTATTGAAGGTTTGGCTGAAAATAAAACGTCCTTTCCTTCTCATCGATGAGAAAGAAAGAATCAAGTTTGGCCACGGTCTCTTTGGTGGGAGGGGCAATCTTGAAAAGCTTCAGGGCTGCAATAAATGAAACAAAACATGTCAAATGTAAGCAGGTCAGCATAAGACTTCAAAATAAGGTATCCTACTTTTAGAGACCCAGAGATTATGAAGATTATCAAAATTAGGGAGAGAGTCTCTCTTCACAAAGAAGAATTGTCTCTTCCACTGGTCATTATTCTGAGTGTTTTTCAGAACAAGCGGGGTTCGGCCAGATTTAGTTTTAAGAAGGTATCTTGAAGATCCATGACTGCGAAGATCATACACGGACGCAAGTTCAGAAAGGGTGAAATCAAGAGCATAATAAGTAATCAATCTCTCCAGAACGAGCAAGGTCCTCCAAACCATTGGCATGGTTTGGGCAAAACTAAGACCCGTTCTAGAAAAGAACTCTGTGGTAAAAGCAGGGAATGGGTACGAAAAGCCAATTTTAAACGGCAAAACGAAAAACAGATCCAAGTTTTTGAGGCGTGGTCAGAAGAAAGGGCGGCATCGAAAGGTCTAAAAACTGTTCGAGAAGGAAAGCATCCTCAAGACCGCATATTAGTGATATCGGCATCACCAAAAATGCATATCTCACTCGCTGGACTAGTAAGGAGATTTTGCGATACGAAATCTTCGACACCAGACTTATGAAGCTTCGGACTCATGATTTGAGAAGATGAAGATCGAGAGAAAAGAAAAAAGATTATATTACCTATGAAGACGATGGAATGAATTGGGAATATTTATCTCGGATAAATATAGATATTCAAGAGTCACGGATGATGAACACGTGTAGCCAAGATCGTTCACACATGCAGAAATTCAAAATTCAAAATTCAAAAATTTTATAGCTGTAAACCATATCTACAACTGTTAAAATTTGGAGACAATTGTTAGGGCTCGGATTTTCAGTATCCTCAGCAAACAGTATTCAGGCTAATCTAGGATACGGTATCCTCCGACGGCGACAGGTATCTTAATTATGTTATATAACTAACACATTGTCTGCTACTTTCCTTGTTTACCAGGTCAAAGACGGTTGCTATAATCTCCCAAAGACACGCACTTGCTGTTATTAGAACGTGGCCGCTAAGGAAACATGCTGATTAGAAGGACTAACGGCTAATTGGACTCATTCCAAAGTTTCCTAAATTATAGGCCATATAGTTAGCTTTTTTATTTGTATAATAGAGCTTTATACGGATCACCCCACACACACTCTAGCACTCGAGAACTTACTAGTACTCGCTCTCATTGTAATCACGATCCGATTAAGCTCCAACGCTTGTAACCACTTTATTATTAATAAATCGGTGGTGATATTTTTCACCACTTGGGGTTTTTTTCTTGTTATCCCAAGGATAATAGGGTTTTTCCTCGTAACAAATCTCTGTGTTCAAAGTCAATTTTACAAGCACCGTGTCCCAGTTTACTAATTTGGTTGTGAAATCACTATTGTCAGTTTTTGACCAAAACATGCACGACGTTGATTTCCACGATGCTATGAATAAGACTCAGCAGGTATCTTTTCAGTCTGTCATGATCTCCTATATCTTGAGGATAATTTATATTGAGGATTCTTTATCCTTGTAGGGCCTTGAGTTTCTTTCCTCCCGGTTTACTGCCATGAGCCTTGAACTTCACGAAGCCCACACTCGCATCTCTGAACTGATGAAGATA
This sequence comes from Bidens hawaiensis, assembly GCF_021521415.1. Classification (NCBI taxonomy): domain Eukaryota; kingdom Viridiplantae; phylum Streptophyta; class Magnoliopsida; order Asterales; family Asteraceae; genus Bidens; species Bidens hawaiensis. Next base: position 653,698 of record NW_027492062.1, read on the forward strand.
TGGACCACAAAGACCATTCTTCTTGATAAGAAGATCAAAGCGCTGGACGACATGAAACTGGAGCTGTTAATGGCCAAGAAGGAAATGGTCCATCAGGAAGCTGAATGCTTGGTAAAGGTTTATGAGGCTATGGAGGGGGCGAAGAAGTCTGCTGCTGTTTTCGTATTTCAATCATGGCTCAGGATGGCTAAAGAAGCAAATGAAGCTGGTCTGGACACTCTCTTTTGGGATGTAGCTGGTTGGGAGAGAGTCTTGGCTGAGCTTAATGGGGAAACGGTGGAGGAAGCTGGTCCGAGCGGAGCGGAGAAGGTTGCGGAGGAGGCAGTGGATTTGGCGATCAAGGGAGCGGTAAAGGCAGTTGGTGATGCTGATCAATTAGGCAGTGATGGCGGTAAAGAAAAAGCTTGAGCCCAATTTTTAAGGTTTATGATGTTTGTTAGTTTGTGATGGGTTGTATTGGCTATTTGAACAATTTACTTTTCTGTCTTAAACAATATTATGCTTAGGATATTAGGATACATGGGTGGAGGGATCTTGACTTTTCAAGATGAAGCCCATGTTATCTTGACTTTTGAACATCTGGCAATATTCGGGTGGAGGGATCTTGGCTTTTCAAGACGAAACCCGGGTGTTACCTTTTTAATTTCCTAAACATACGGTTAGTAATAATATAATCTTTTGGCTCTAAGTATTGTGTTCAGTAACTTGTAAGATTTAGCTAGAATATTATGTGTCTTTTAATTTTCCGAAATAAGTTACATCGAAGATAATGTATCCCGAAAACCCACTTCTTGAATATTTATAGTTTCAGAAAATATATCTTTAAGGCTTTTTATTAAAATATCCTGAGGATTGTATATCCATAAAATATTCTAAAGATTATTCATTTTTAGAAAATATAATCAAAAGACTTATTAGGAATAAAATATCTTAAGGATAATATATCCTTATGTCTTGTGTGATTTATCACAATCAAACCAAAAGATCATACCTTGAAATATAAGTTGTACAATAAATCTAAGCGTAAAGAGTACCTTTGTGGAGATCATTCATAAATTTATTTAGCTTACATATGATTGCCCCAACTGTTGATCTTTTTGGAGTATCATGTTTCTGGAATTTCGCTAAGTTAAAACAAATTCGTAACATCTCTACACTTAGCGATTGTCCGATCTTCGATCTGTCAAAACAAAGTTAGATAATCCTGGCGATAAAGCCCTTTTACTGGTGATAAAGCCTTTGTGCTGGCGATAAAGCCTTTTTACTGGCAACTAGGACTTTACTTGAGAGATATGAAAATGTCTAAGCTTGAGATAATACTGGGGAAAGTCCTAAACGTACGGGCATGTAAATGCCAAAACTTGAGATAACATGAAAATGTTATAAACCGTATGTGTGACACGTCTGCCACTTATCTTAAGGATTCGTTATATAGCCAACAACAAACGGATTATCAGCTGGTCTGGTCCGCCTGTCTCGAACTATACCCGAATCATCGTGCACTCCAGGCATTCGTTAGAAAGGTGAAGACCTTTAAACCTTAGAAGATATCAGGGATATCTTATTCGTGTGTGAGGTGATCAGCCTCTGACTATTGGGAAGATAACATATCCTTGGTATAACTGCAAAACACTAAACTCTTGATGAGGGGTGGGCTAACACCCCTCCAATGCTTAAGTCAGTAAACTTGATTTACAGATAATAAAGTTCAAATATAAAAATATATGAGGGAACATACCTTTATCCTGAGGATACCAACATACCAGTCGAGGATACTAACAAAAATATGCTTTAAGGTGGATAGCGTTCCAGGCTCTTGGTATGGGGACTCCTTCCATAGTGATTAATCTGTAGGCCCCCTTGCCTGATTCTGAATCGATTAAGTAAGGGCCTTCCCACTTTGGAGCTAGTTTTCCATCTGCTGGGTTAATAGTATTCTGGAATGCCTTTCTTAATACCATATCTCCTACTTGGAACCTTCGAACCCTGATATTCGTGTTGTAGGACTTGGCTTTTCTTTGCTGGTATGCTGCCATTCTGATCCTGGCGAGATCCCTGAGTTCATCGTGGTATCCAGGTCTTCGGTAAGACTTTGGTTGTTGGACTCAGTATCCTGTGTGTTACACGGGTTGAATAACAAAAAATGTAATTAATAAATTACTGGGCCCCTTCGCATGACCTAGAAAGAAAAAGATTTCCGTGCTACTATAAGGCCTCAAAACTCCTCCCGTATTACTAAAGTGACTTATCACACATTAAATAATTCAAATGTCAGGATTTATATTATCATCAAAATAACATAAATGGAAGTTGAAAGTTGAAACATGGGATGAAAAAACATGATCCTTTTATTTCTTCCAACCAATTGAATGCGAATTAGATCCACGTAGCTGGCAATTAAGAAAATTAGAGCTTGATGAAAAGAGATTCGTCAATTTCAAATTTGAATAAAAGGAAACCATAGTCAAATGGAGTGAATTTATAAAAGAATGCATTAATAGTTAGTGGCACTTAGAAGGTGACAAGTGTCCCCATAGTACCTTTTTATTATAATAGATAGATAGATTAAAAATCTTTTCTGTTATAAATGAAGTCATGTCAAAACCTAACAAACCTTGTAGCACGAGCTCAACTGCTAGTAATAATAATATTGTATGTTCATTGAATTCAATATTAAAAGATTGAATATAGATCTCAATCTAACCCAAAAATTAAATAAGTTATAATATGAATTATCCTAAGAGATTCAATAGAAAACGATCAATAATGTAAGTCAAAATTGTATTGATTACAATATGGATTACTTTAAGAGATTAAAGATCAGAGAAAGAAATTATTTACACATACCTTGATTCAACTCCAAAAGCAATTTGCACCAAGAACATATTGTAAAAACAACCTATTAGCCCTTATAGAGAGAAGAAATGTGATAATGTTTTTGTTGTGTATTTCTTTGCAAATAGAAGACATATATATACGTTAATATTAGTCCATGGTAATTAATAGAGTCAATATAATTAATAGAGAAAAGCAAAATAAGAGGGAATTTGATAACCAAAATACATGCTATTCATAATAAAATCTATAATTTAATTTCTTTTCTTATTTTCTTTGTTATTTTTAAATACTGAACATAGCCTTACGACGCACCTATTTTTATCTACATTTTCATATAAATTCTAGAGTAAACTACAAATTGTGTCATTTATATAGCAACTTGTGTTCTTTAACTTCACTATTAACATTAATTGCATACCCTTTTTCTATTGCTATATGCAGATTCTTTGTCCTCTACTCTAATCCTATCCAAAAAACTCACTTAAGCCCTATCATATGCCCCTCACGTGAGAGGCATTTTTGTCTTTTCAGCTCTACTTTTGCAAATCAGGTTCATCTCTCGCATTTAAACATCAGCGATGTATCTAAACCTTATTCCCCAAAATCAAAACCTAAAACCTGTTCCTGAAAATCCTCTTCCCCGAAACCAATCTATTTGAAGCCGATCGAAGATGACTTTTTGCAGATGTGGGAGAGAAGGTGTTAACAACTTCGTGCAAAAGTAGGGCTGAAAAGACTAAAATGCCCCTCACATGAGGGGCATATGGCAGGGCTTAATTGAGTTTTTGGAATGAGACTAAAGTAAAGGACAGAGAATGTGCAAATAGTAATAGAAATAGGGCATGCAGCGTTAATAGTGAAGTTAAAGGACAAAAGTTGCTATTATATATAAAGATAATGGACACAATTTGTAAATTACTCTAAATTCTATTCAAGATCAACTCACCCCAATGTGTGACTTACGTGACTAGTTTTGTTTAAAGATTCAAAGTGACACATCACCAAGGCCGACTCACACTATCAACAACCCGATCACCCGCTCGAGGCTCGCAATTTTAAGGGGCCAATTTTATACACACACACAAACACACACACACACACATATATATATATATATATATATATTATTTTTTTAAAAAAACATAACCAAAAAATCTAATTGGGCTTGTATTAAAAAAAACTAACTAGGCTTTTACCAAAATAAATAGGTCTATTTTTATTAAAAAAAAACTAGACTACAGCCCATGTATTACACATGGTTGAATTAAAAAAAAAGTAAGTAAACTATACCAATACTCTACTCAAATTAAAGAGAATAAGAAATAATTAAAAACACTATAGCAATACCTTACTCAAATTACCGAGAATAAAATACTCGTTTTTATGGTGTAATTGTTTTAAAAAAAGTATTAACATATGAAAGAAAAAGTTATGACCGTTTATAAATCGAGGAGGGAAGTTAACTTAAAAGATAATTAAATCCATTACATGGGGCATAACCTAGTTTTATTTATGTATATGTATCCTACATTGTATAATAACTATATTTATTAAATAGAGTAAAATACAAATTCAATGCATGTGGTTTGTTAAAAGTAACAAGTTCAGTGCAAAATGAAAGTAATTACATGTTCAGTCCAATAGCTTACATAAATGTTCGGATTCATTCGGTCCAAATTTGGACTGAACCTATTACAAATTTTGTGTTTAAGGTAACAAGTTCAGTCCAAAATTTGACTGAATCTGGACGTTTATGAAAAGTATTAGACTGAACATGTAATTATTACTTTCATTTTAAACTGAACTTGTTACTTTTTAACAAACCACATGGATTGAATTTGTAATTATAGATTGAATGCCATTTTCTCATCGCAAAATAAAAGATTTAGGGTTTCAGATCTCCATCTTGACGATCCATCAAAACTCACCTCCATCGCCTCTCTTCCGTCGTCGCTTAGGGATTTCACGGTGAAAACGAAAGCTTCTATGTTTCAGGTAACCTCCGTGTTCGGTTTTATCACCATTTGAATATTGAAGCTTCCATAACTAATCGATCTATTGAAATTGATAAACCCTGAATCTCAAGCATTATTACTTTTTACTTTCCAGGGTTCGATTTGTAAAACTATACATACATTTTGTTCTGTTCTTCTTCTGCCGTTACTTACTTAGGGTTATGGTAACAGGTAGGTAGGTGTAATTACTTACCGGTTAAATGGTTTTAACCTTCTCCACCACACTTTACGGTTAACGGATTCCATCGCTTTTCATTCATTCAGCCAGCCGCTGTGATATATTCCAATTGCACGCTTCATCATCGTCAGATCTCATAACAAAATCATCGAATCTCTGATCTCGCAAACTTAAAGGTACGTACACTCTGTTAATCATATTGCCATTACTTTCTAGGGTTACAATTGCATTACTTTCGGTTGGTCAGTTTTAAACTGGTTTATATTTTACTCTATTTATCACCACATGAATATTGAAGCTTCCATAACTAATCAATCTTTCATTCCCGTCACCATATCTTTGCAGGTGAGTACTAATCGATCCATTGAAATTGATAAACCCTGAATCGATACAAGGCGGCGTTCAAAGATGGTAACGGTTTTTGGTTTTGTTTGCTGCTCAGTTTCCCTTTTGAGAATTCTGATTACAATTTCAAATTTTTATGCTATTTTGGGAGTTTTCTTGGTTGAGTTTTGGTATGTGGATGTTGATTTTCACTTTAGATGATTGAATTGGTGCATAATTGGTTAAGTTATTTAATCTCGATTGCTTTCATGGTATTCTGTAATGTGTAAACTTGCACCAGAATATTCTCAAGATTTGGGGTTTTTAATTAAATTTGCTTTAGATTTGATCAATTTAGCATTGATATTGAACAATAAAAGCCGGTGCTTCCTTGGCCATGTGAAACATGAGTGATCCGCTTTTAGTTAGATTCACATTTGAAACCACCATTGCCTTTAATTTATCTTAGACCAAGTTTGATCGATTTTAGAGGGGAAGTCGCACTACTTTGCCGGCGAGGTCCTAGTGTCAAACGAAGACCATTATTGCCTTTGACTTAGGTTTTGATTGGAAATTTTGAGCTTATATATTTTTGATTTTGATTGTGTTTTTGATGATTTGTTGATTAAACGAAGAGATATTTTACGTATGTATATTTTACGATATGAATTGTGTTTGGTTGAAAGATATTTGGTATGGCAGATAATAGTTCATGGAATCCTTTTGGTTGTAATGTTGAAGGTACACATACACATTGTTTTCAGCTTTGATATCAATTTTTATTGCATTATATGTCTAAATTTGATGCGGTATTTGTGTTTATGCTTTATAAGCTTTAATCATTGAATTTTGTTGGATTTTGAAGGTGTAAGAGGTTTGAGAATTCAAACTGATGGGAAAAAAGGACGAGATTGGTTCAATGGTGTATCTGAATCATGTTGGAGAACCTGATGGTATATTTTATTTGAGGACTAGAATATGTGGATGCATTGATAGTTATAAGTTCAATCATCCAGCCTACGGTGGCCATGTAATTTTCAAAAATAATTTACAATTACAAGTTTTATGTTGTTTATGCCTAATAGTCTATTTTTTTAACGTGCACTTTTTGTTCAATTTTGTTTATAATTTTATAGGATAATCAATTTGGGGTAGCCTTTTAGAAATAGTTGGTGAATCGAATGTGTTGTAAGTTGCTTTTGTTACTCTTATGTTTATTATTGTAGAAATCCCCATTAGGAGGGGACTTGAGGCTGAAACCTAGGACATCAGCTTGTGATGATTAACACATTATAATTAGGATATATTAAATCTCATATACATTACTGATATGGGACATTGCTTCATCTGACAAAGAAAGACCTAATCAGGTTTAAAACATTTTAGTAAATAGTTTTAGAACAACTTATTGATGTTAAGAGGCCATTTCATGTCATTAACTTTAGCGATATCTTTGAATCACAATAGTGTTTACAACAAATATAATGTGTTTGCTCCATACCGGAAATGCCTATTTGGTTTGACCAACTATTTCTATATATACATATGTTATTAATATTAAATAAATCTTAAGACGTTTAGTTAAATTGGATATTTAAAAAAAATAGTGTTGTTTTAACCTTGCAGTATCACCTCTAGCAGTTTCAAGACCAAGGGCAACTGATTATCCTGATCACGACCAACAACCAAAGCCACCGTGCTACACAGTTCCTAATTTGTAACCACCTTGAGAAAGGTATTTACATTATCGCATTACCCTAGATAAGCGTGTTCATCATATGTTAATTCCATTAATCTTTACTTGGATTTGTTTTTTTAATAACCAACCAAGTTTTGTGATTACGATTCAAATATCAATAGCTGATTTTATAACGTTGGGCTTTTTTATTGCATTATGTTGTTGAAGTAAACTTTTGATCAAAGCTTTTTTAATGCATTATAGTTTTTAGGTAACTAAATCTAGTGAGTGAATAGGACGTTAATCGTTTTAGCATGCCGCAACGGGCACGGGGCTAATCCTAGTTTACTTTATTCAATATTTACAGATTACAGATATTTGATATATTTCTATATGTTATTTTGGCTTTAATGCTATCCATCGATATCATCGGTGAATAAACATGATACACTGATACCTATTTAGAAAAGTTAAAAACTATTAGCATGCATTCAATATTAATTATCTATATATTAAATACCAACTTTGTTATGCATTATAGGTTGTAACTTATGCATTGTTGATGGTTTAAGTTATGCATTGTTGATAGTTTATATTTCTTTCCACGTAAGCTTGTAAACGAACCGAACAGTTCAAAAACTGTTCCTGAATTGTTTGGCGGGAAGTTCGCTTATTTAATAAACGAATGAACACAAATAAAAAATTACGTTCGTGAACTGTTCGTTTATTTATATGTGTTCGTTTAATTATCTAATTTTAATTCCCTTTAAAATAATTAAATAAATATTACTAAGTTACTGCTTAATTAAATGGATTTGTGTTCATTTATGTTTGTTCGTTTTTGTTCGTTTGTTTGTGTTCATTTACATCATGAACTATTCGTTAACTTCTTAATGAACGAACACGAACACGCTCAATTCCTTAATGAACGAATAAGAACATGAAATTTGTGTTCGTTTATGTGTTTGCATTCGTGTTCGATTAAAGTTAAATGAACGAACATGAATATACCTATGTTTGTGTTCGTTCGGTTCTTTTACAGGCTTATTTCCAAATGTTCATCAGTCAAGTAATACGTGTGATCTTCTCATCACCCAAGAAACAATTAAGAGAAAGACAATTCCGATGGTTTCAACAGTTTGGTCTGATGGTGCAAGTTTTGGAGAAGAAGGACAAACACTAGGCTTCTGGGGAACCCGCTTCTCCGGCAAGGTTCTGACGAGACGAATTCATATCTTCAGAGTTGGGGGATTTATTCGGTTTGCGAAATTGACTGATCATTTTGTTGTGCTAATATAAAGTTTGAGCAATTTTGCTTTTAATTTCTTTTGTGAGTTAATGAGATCTCTTGGCATGATGACTCAAGTTTGACCAATTTTGCTTTCCCATAAGCATATTTTGTTTTTATTGGAAGTTTGGGAAAGAGTATTACATTTTTAACCTTAGGCTTTGGCTAATTGCACCATCTCTACTACATTAATTATTATCCACCAACATATCATTTATTACCCCTTAATCAATTAATCTCATTAATTACTAACCTAATCATTTTTTATTATTATTTATTATATATCTAATTTATTATTACTTAAAACATTCTTAAAATTAAAAAAATAAACACACATAATTAATAAAACCCAATACATATTATTAAAGGTATATTATCAATATCAATTAATTATATATACACAACAAAGTAATACAGTGAACTTAGGGTGAAAATAACCCCATAGGAAGTGAAGTAGAACTTGAAACCGTAAGCTTCCAAGCAGTGGGAAGAGCCCGGGGATCTGATCGGGTAACTCCAGGTACAGTAGTAAAAGCAAGTCATATATATATATTTTTTTTTTGTAATTTTTACCTTCAACTAGTACGTTTAAAAAACCATAACGCTAAATAATTAGAATGTGAAAGCATATATTGTCTATAAATATTTTTGTTATATCGTTTAATATAAAAAATATTATTTTTTAAATGTGAAACTATAGATATTTTATCTATAAATAATCTATGACTATTATTGTTATAACCTTCGATATAAAAAAACAAAAATCAACATTGCAATGCTAATGGTACAAACGGATAATTATATTACCGATTACCATCCATTAGAAACTAATTATATATGTGCGGAAAAAAATTTTAGAAAACGAAAGTATTTCCGGTTAATATTCATTAGAAAACTGTAATTATATAAATATATTTTATAATGAAAATAAAAGAGTGAATACTATATACATTTAAAAATAATAAAAGAAAGGAAAAAAAATTGAAATACATTTAAGATTTCAAAAAATTGAATTCACTGGATCACGATGGTGCAAGAATCAAGATAGTCAAACTTAATTGGATGATAGTGTCAAAAACAGTCATAAATAGTAGAACCCTTTAGGCTTACCGTAGTGGAGAGTGACCACGCCGTGAAGAGGCGTGATCACGCCGAGCACACCGCGCCGGGTGCATGTGATGAGTGGCATGATGAAGGGGCGTGGTCGTGATCACGGCTACAACGGCACAATTTCAAATGTTTTTGACTGTTAGATGCCATTTTGTATAAAAAAATAAAATTTAACTCACACAATCCTTTCACCTCAATCCTCAACTACATACTCAACACAAAAAATTGTTCGGTTACAAAGAAGAGGCTCAACGGTCTCGTGATATGAGAATGTATTTCACGAGAACCGACCATTTACAAGGGGAAATGCTCGAGCAAGCATTACAAGAGAAGGAGCGCATTAAAAAAGATGGAATTTGTAGTTTTTTTAAGTATTTTATTTGTTTTATGTGTTTGGTTTTTTAGTATTGTATTTTTCTCATGTATTGTATTTTTTTTTTTCAAGTGTTGTATTTTCTTTAAATAAATAGTCTACTTCTTTATTAAAAAAAATAATGTTTTATTTACAAAAAAATAGTAAAAAAAAACAATAATTGAGTAATAAATGAATATTGTAGGTGATGTGCAGTACCACTACAGCCCCAATGTGATATGCAGGTGATGAGTGATGTGACGCAGACGTGGCGCAAAGGGTGGCAGAATTTCCGGGTGATACGGTGTGACGACTACGGATAGCCTTATAACATGTTGATATTTGTTTTTAGTAATTAAAGACCCCAATTAGTGAGGCTGCAAAGTTATTTCCTTTCTGTGTTTGTTAAAAATCAGTTGGTGAGATGTAAAATTAACTCCCTTTATTTGCATTATTTATTGACCATGCAAAACTAAGTTTTCACAATTTGATTATGTTGCTCTCTTGGCAAAGTTGTTTGATGTTCCTGATTTTGTTGAATGTAATTTGGTGTTCAACTGATGTCACACTCCTTTGTTGGATAGTTTAGTTATACTTAAGGTTTGAATTTGACTTGTTAAAAAATACAATAAAGTTGATGTAACCAAAGCTACACAAATCATGCTCTTGATTGTAACATCCATTTCAAAAACCATGTGTTTGCCAGGAGTTGAACCCGGGTCTATTGCTTGGAAGGCAATTATCCTAACCGTTGGACTACAAACGCTTTTGTTGACACTTCATTCGTCGTAACTCTTTTCTTGCAAAGCAATCGTCGTTCAGTTAACATTATCATAATCTTGATTCTGATTTAAACATGGGTTAGACTGATTGGTAAATATTTTGGAATTTTGTAAGATTATATTATAAAAGTAACATGGAAATACAATGTGTGAACCGAAGCATGTGCATACAAATTTATGATGAAAATACGATCGTATCTCTCAGTTGTAGAGTTTGACCGAAACAAGTTTATCATGCCTTCTAGTTTTATAATGGCAAGATTCCTTGTATTCAATGTTTTAAAAACCTGAAAATATCGGCCGGTATTACCGGTAATACTGGATTTTAAGGCCTGGCCGGTAGGATTCAGTCCGGTAAATAGGGGGAACGGCACAAGAATTAAACCGTCGGTAAATTGCGAAATACCGGTTTGAACCACCATACCGGTAACGGGCCAAATAAAATTTGTGGGTTTCTATTTTATATCGACCTAAAAGTGTTGCTTACAGACTACCTACCTATGTATATACTATTGATAATGAATTTATCTTCTAAGTAATTGTAAAGTAGATGCTTTCAACACTTAAATGACATAATATTTTTGAGTTAAAGTTTTATTTTTTTCTTTTGGATCATGTATTTTAAAACCATTGTTGAATTTTTTTTTTATTATGGAATCATGAACTTTTGAATAATGTTTTGAGTTAAAGTTGTATTTTTATAGAGTTATAGGGTTAGGTAGTCAATCCGGTTGAACCGTCCGGTACAACCCAGTTTAACCGGTTAAACCATTTTTAAGCATAAGCCGGTATGTTTAAAATACCAGCTTTTAAAACATTGGTTATAGGGTTAGGTAGTCAGTCCGGTTGAACCGCCTGGTACAACCCGGTTTAACCGGTTAAAACCATTTTTAAGCATAAGCCGGTATGTTTAAAATACCTATTTTTAAAACATTGATTATAGGGTTAGGTAGTCAATCTGGTTGAACCGCCTGGTATAACCCGTTTTAACCATTTTTAAGCATAAACCGGTATGTTTAAAATACCGGTTTTTAAAACATTGGATTTAATCCGTGATTTTCGAATATGACTTACCAAAATGACGATCTATCAAGATCTAAACTCGGTTTTTTAATCGGGTGAACTCTCTCTCTAGAAGTGGTGAAGAAGAAGGAGGTGGAAAATGGATTAGGGTTTCATCCTAATCTATTTATAGTGTAGGCTTTGGACTTCGTTTAGGCTTGGGTTTGGGCTCTACTCTAAGGGCCTAAGTTTGGGCTTGACTCCATACCCTTTTGACTTAAAATATGTTATAAAATTTCCCAACAATATAAAAATCAATTCAAATAAACATTTTACAATTAAATAAATGGAAATAAATTTTAATAAAATATTTTTAAATAAAACGAACATTTTTAGAACGCTTGGCGTTTAAAAATAACTAGTGGGTGCCCAGCGCGTTGCGCCGAGTCTAGTAGTCTAAATGTATGTATAAATTACAAGTTTACAGATGTATGCAAACAAATCTAAAATTTGCTCGAATCTAGCTATACAATCTGTAGGCACTAATTGTTTCTGCAAATTCCTACATACAATAGAATAAAACTCAACACATAATAATCAAATCGTTCTAACTTAAATCCATCAAATAAAATTGCAACCCCCAAATCCAAATAAACATTATGACTTACTATCAATCGATCCTGCAGTAGTTAAAAACATAGATAATTTAGCATCAAAATTATATAAACAAAATGAAAGATAATTTGTTACAATAATAGTTGTGGGTTTGACATTTCATGCTATTATCTTTTTAAGACAGAGTATGCCATGTAAATCTGCCTAACCACACCTGTAGTTGCGCCACCAAGTGATTGCTAATGTCAAAACCTAATAAAACCTTCAGTTAGCAAAAATAGTCGAATGATTAATAAGATGATGTATACATACTGAGCATAGAGTACGATGATGAATAAAAATCGGTTCGAAATCCATAATCACTAATAGCAATATCAAACTAAAACATTGGCGATTGTTTATAATTCATGCTTTTAGAACACAAGTACACAACCATACACACAACCAACCTAAGGAAACAAACAAATAAAATCTATAGAAAACATAAACTAATAATTAAGACACAATAGCAGCACACATTTAATACAAAGTAAGCATGCTTAATAAAAAACAAAAAGAAAAAAAGAAACAAAACAAAATTAAAAAAAATACACCCTACATGCGAACATACATAAGAACCGCCTTTCTTACATCCTATGCCCATCTTAATCCTAAACACACATGAATACAACCTTGCATATGTGCTATACACACAAAACAGTTTACAACTTACAATCCACTTGAAAGCTACATGAAAAACTTACAATAGAACTATATACAGAATCCACTTAACAAACTTGATTTAAACCTACTTAAAGCTGCTGAAAGCATCAAAATACATGTCAATAAGGCTATGTTGCATAAGCAAAAAAGGTAAAAACATGTTAGGTACAAAAACATAAGTTTGACCCATTTAAAATCATTTGTCATAAAAAAGTTTCCAAATTTGGCCCGTTTAAAAATGTGACCAACAATCTCAAAGAATGCCTTTAATGTTTGAACGACATAACTGTATTGGAAATCATTGCATGCACAAAACTTCAAACACCATGGTTAAGTGACTTATTTAACATGAATTCTCATATATATTCAACCATGGGGTCGACTCAATATCTACCAACGTACCCAACTATAAAAGTATATGTACTAATGTAGTCAATGTCATCCATTGGCTCACTTGTTGTCGCTTCAAAACAAAAGGTACTTGTTGCAATGAGAAAACACAAATGTTTCCATAGTGCCATCACGGTTCGAACTAAAATTGCAATTTTTTGTCACCGTGGCCTCCTATTATTATACTATATGTAACTGCGAATTGAAATTGCTAACAAAGAAACACAAATCGGTTTCTAATGCAAAATCTCCAAAATATAAAACCTTAAAGATTGAAAGAGAGAAATAACGAACAACTACACTAATATAAGGAGGTTTGTAATCCTCACTAATTAAGTTACCGGGTGTTCAAATTGGAGGTGGAGTTGGTGATGACATAAGGAACACGCAAAGAAGCCATGGAGGCACAAATCGAAGCGTCAGCAATCACCAGCCCGCTCAGATTCTCGTACAGAAACCATGGAGGTCGAGAACCGGGGGGATGACGTTGAGGCTAACTAAATCCGGGTAAAGTTCGGGGGCTCCGGCAAGGGCTTTGAGCTTCTCGATTTCCTCGTGGAGGAGTCGGCGAACTTTTCGGGTGCTTGAGGCGGCCGGCGATGTTGTGTTTTAAACGGCGTTCGAATTGACGGACGAGGTTTCGCTTGCCAGAGGAAGAATCCATCGTCGCCGCAAAACCCTTCCTTCAACTGGATGTTTTCAATCATGTAAATGGATGGGTACCGGCGATGTTATTGTTTTTAATTTTAAAGAAATTACCAGAATGCCCTAGGTACACTTCTCCTATAATATATATGAAAATATCTCGTAAAATATGTATAAATTGAAATAATGATAAATATCATGTTCGAAAACCTAAATGATTATGAGTAGTAGGATAGACAACAAATACTTTGAAATCTCATACGATGCTAAAATATATATTTACTTATGACATGAATATGAGGATGTCACACATAACTGGTTTATTTTATCCAGAAAATTCTAGCTTTTTTCCGGTGCTTTTTTGTATGTTCTAATAGCTTCTAGAGCTGCATTGCATAATCTGTCCAGCCTTGGCTACTATTCTATCATTTCTAGTAACTTCTAGGCCTTGTGTGTCACACCTCAATCTAAAATTACAAATGCTACATTGTGTAGAGCTGTTTTAGAGCATTCTCATTCCGTTCCCTATATTTATATATATCATATAATTACACTAAAAAACACTACATTTCTCTCTTCTGTTTAATTAAATAATATTTTTTATACATATTTTATTACAGCTTTCTCTCTCCACCCTATAATTTATAAAAAAAATCATTACCTTTTCTCCAAATTTACAAAAAAATCACTAGCTTTTCTCTTTCCATCCTATAATTTACACTCACAACCCCACCCTGTAATTTACAAACCCTACTCACATAATTTTAGGGGTTGGGTTGGGAATGCTCTTAGAGTGTCCATAATGTGACAGTCTGGTTCTGATAAAGGTCTTGGCTGTTCCGAAGACGTCCAGGCACTATGATTGCATTTAAAGTAGCCTATAAATTAACCGAACGAATACGAACAGAGGCATGCTCATCTTCGTTCATTTAACTTTAACTGAACATGAACACGAACACGAACACATAAAAGAACACAAAATTTGTGTTTGTGTTTGTTTATTAAAGAAATGGACATGTTTGTATTTGTTTGTCATAAGTTAAACGAACAATTCATGAACATATATGAAGACAAATAGACGGAAACAAAAACAAACATAAACGAACCTAATTGGGCATAAACGAGCATCATTGACAAACATAAATGATTTAACAACTTAATCCCCACATAGTTCCTAGAGCAAAGAGCATCTCCTTTATTCTTATAGATAGGGATTAGTAACTATGAAGCTGCTCCTCCACTATTATGATTTTTTTCTGGTTAAATGAAATTTAATTCTTTTAAAAGTAAATAAAATTAGATATTTAAACAAACATAAATAAATGAATAGTTGACGAATATAAATAAGCGAACAATAAACGTACTCATGTTCGTTTGTTTAATTAAGCGAACATAATTTTTTTTTGTGTTCCTTCATTTATTAAATAAACGAACTTCCCGCTAAACAGTTTACGAACGGTTCATTTACTGTTTGGCTTGTTTACATCCCTAATCTAAGGGTGTTTCGGTACCTTCCGCAATGTGATGTAACGGTCCAGATTTTTGGCGGATCGTGATAGTAAGCACGGGGTGGAAATAAAAAATGAATATAAAAATTATATATTTAGGTATAACTAGGTTATGGGCGTGGTACACGGGTCGCGTTGGAAATTGATTAGATTTTTCTCAGTTTACCGTTTTTTTTATAGTTTTTACATTAGGTCAGACAAACATACCAATAAGAAAACCAGTTCGATATCCCTAAAATCCACTTAATAGGTTTTTTTTTATTTTTAAATAATTATTAACGAGCTAAAATGTTACCCATAAAGTGATTCATAAATGTTAGTTTTTGAACATCTAATTCTCGACTGTATGTATACATGTATATTTTTTATTCATTTTTATTTTGGATAATTTTTTGTGTTTGGTGATGACTATTTCATTTTAACATAAATATTTTTATGTTAATTTTTATTTATCTGCAATTAACTGTGATTCGTTTTGGCTATTGTTTTAGTTATATCATAAATAATTGCAAATATTTGGTAAAGTAAGGAGACCCGTTCGAAATCACTAGAAACCCATTTAATAGGTATTTTTTAAAAAAACTTTTGTAAAGTCATATAATACTCGTTTTAAAGATAAAAATAACATTCGTTTTTTTGATGTAATTTTTTTTTCAAAATAATGTTTTATGAAAAAGTTATTAACGTTTTAAAAATATAGTGGAAACCAGAAAGTGAAAAAATAAATTACTTTAAACAATTATTTTCTCAATTAAAATAAATATCATATAGGATGAATGAAGTTTAAAAAAATGATAATTTATGTTTTTTTTAAAGTGTAAAGTTTATAAGTTTGAGTAAAGATTTAGAACAGGGTTTTTTTTTTGAACGACCAACAAATCAATGCCGAGCATTTTCGGGGCACCTGCTGGACAAACGGAGTACTCCAAGAGTAACCCGAGTGGTCCACCACCAATTTCGGGAAAAACCTGGTAACCTACCCGCCCTTGGCTCAAAAATCGAACCCGGGATCATTGAGTCTTCTGTTATTGTCCGTACCTCTGACCAGTTGGACCGGACATTGTTAGAGAGGGTTAAGTGTGCAAAAATCCCTTCCACGTTCATTATGTTTCTCCTTCACGCAGCAACCCACAACTAGACACCAAACAGAAACCCTAACCCCAAAACTCGCCTGTTCGAAATCACGGAGTATTGATTCAAAATAAGGTTACTTGCTCTATTTGATCTAATTTTGACCTGATTTTTGTTCGATTTGGTCCAATTGTGGCCCTAAAGCTCGTTCTTACCGCCTCGCCTCGAGGCGCGCCTCAAAACGGACGCCTCGGCTGTTTTGTTAAACCAGGGGTATTGATTTGGTCGTTTGCGTCTTGATTACAACGGTTTCAATGAATCGATGGGATCTAATTATCGCTAAGAATATCAACATCCTGAGTTGAATACTAAGGTTGGGGAAATCACTTGTATTTGTGCTAATTGATACATAAATTATTAAATTTCATTCCATGTTTTGCTCTCAGTTTGCTGCATTGTTTTTGGTTGTAATTGGTGTACCTTTTGTGCTTGTAATATGTATGCTACTGATCTTTTTCTGATTATTTTGCCATGAACTAAACTTGTAAAAGGAGCTTATATTTAACAAATGTGTGGAGGAATAAAACCTTCTTTGTTGGTTGTTTCAACCAAATGTCCCGTGAGTTTAGGCTGAATTTGAAAGTTTGGGAATTCTATCTATAGTACAAAATGAGTGCCCAAAGTGCTATTCTACTATCTTGATATTAACTTATAGATGTTGTGAATCATGCTATCATTAGAAACCGTTGAGTGTTTACGGACTCTTAACCATTTACACCAAGTATGTTCATGTCTATAGTTTAATTGTGACTTTGTGTTAGTACCGCGATTTTTTTTTTTTTGGTTTCTGCTTATAAAGGTTATTAAAGGGTGCTGTATGTCACTATGTTGTTATATCTTGAATGGTTCTGTTTTTGTACTCTTGAGTTGTTTCTTTCACGGTTATCATTTGGACCGTATTTGGTATGATGATGTTGCATTTTCTGCAGGAGGATGGTTGATGTGAACGAAAAGGACAAAGCTCCAAAATCAGAATTGAGTACGGGAAAAGATGCAATTGAAAATGATGAAGCTCCATCGAATCTATTAAGTATGTCAGTGTATATAATTAGTGCATCAATTACAGAATTTTAAAAATCTTTGGTTTTCTTCTGCAATTACAGATGATATGGAAGAGG
Organism: Bidens hawaiensis; assembly: GCF_021521415.1. Classification (NCBI taxonomy): domain Eukaryota; kingdom Viridiplantae; phylum Streptophyta; class Magnoliopsida; order Asterales; family Asteraceae; genus Bidens; species Bidens hawaiensis. The sequence goes on from NW_027492062.1 coordinate 671,374, forward strand.
AAGAAGATGATGATGGTGATGAAGATGAGTATGATGAAGAAGAGGAGGAGGATGAAGAATATGATGAGGAAGATCCAGAAGAAGAAAAGGTAAATGATGGTGAAGATGCAGAGGTAGTAGTTAAACATGATGGACTTGAAACAAATAAAGGAAATGCTCTCAAAGAAGATTGGAAAAAACCTGAAGAACAGAAAAGTGACAAAAAGTTGGGTGACAGTATAAAGAGTAAAGAAACAAAACCTAGGAGCAGGAACAAAAAAAAACGAACAAAATGATTCTGGTACTTTGGCTGTTAATGGGGATAAGCCAGAATCATCTAATAGAAAGAAGGGTTCAAAGAAAGTTGAGACCATGGGGATGCTGTTCATGTGCAGTTCCAAAACAAAAGCTGACTGCTTCCGCTACAAGATTCTTGGGTTGCCTGAAAGTAAGAAAGATCAAGTATTAAAAATTTATAAAGGAATGAGGCTGTTTCTCTTTGATGTTGATTTGAGGTTGATGTATGGGATTTTTAACGTTGCGGGACCTGGAGGTTATAACATTGAACCAAATGCTTTCAAGGCAGAGTTCCCATCTCAAGTTAGTACTAATATTTATAAATGCATGCCTGTTGTTATTACAATTAGCTCCCTTTATTGATCTCTTGTTATGACTATGATTTGTGGAATATGGGTAGGTTGTCTAGTAATTTATTATTTCAGAAATATATCATCTAAGAAGTTACTGCTTTTCATGCTCTTACTCACATAATGTATGTCACTAAATCACCATATTTAAACAGTTTTAGGGATTAGAAGGGATTGTTCCCTTGATTGTGAATGTAGTCTTGATAGGATGATTGTCAAGAAGCTAAGGTGTTAGTTCGTCAGCTCCTATTAGGCTATTATGTTTCTTGATTATTATTTTCATTTGGCACTATTATTCTAATTGTTGTAGTTACTATGCGGGGCTGTGATAGTTCAGTAATTTCGAATCTGTATTGATGTCTGTTTATTGCACTGAAGTATATGGCTATATGCATTGTACTTTCATAGTTGAATGTTTGTTAATTATTTTCATCTTAATATGAAGCGGATTGATACATTTTAGTTATTACCATTCCTACGATGGAGGTTTTGTTGATAAATTAAACATGACAAGATGGTTAAAGAATCATTATCTGACCTACTGGTTATTTATTAAAAGAACAATTAGATATTAGGACTTATCTAATTGTTAAATGTCTTTATGGTGCTACATAAGTTCAACTTTTATTTATGGAACAGTCCGTTTTCTTGTTATTACATGGTTTTAATATTAGTTGTCGAATTTGATTACAAAAGTATATTACTTCTATAAGGAAATTGTGTCTTTCTTCGTGTGAGCCATGGGCTTTAGTGAAGGGTAAAGGTCATATAGTAGCTTCCTACTTCCACAAATGTTCCAAGACGTTGCATGTACCAACTTTAATAGCCGGATAGTGCATGATGTTTGAGATTACATGCGGATATGAACATACACCATTTTTTTATCTAATCATATGTGCACCTCATGACGTGGCGTACAAGTAGCGGCTTTGTGACCTTTTTTTTGCTGGCATGACCATTGGAGGGATTGAGGCATGCATGGGGGTTTCATTGGGAGGGGAAGGAAATTGAAAGGGGGTGGATTTTATTATTTTAATCGGATGGACTATGAAGACGGTGGATATATAGGGGGAGATGCAGTCATTGCATGAAACTGTGTGGAGGAGGAGGGGGAGGATGCTTATGCTGGGAAACCTTTGAAGGGAAATTCCAACATATTCAAATGTTGACCCATCATCACATGTACCATATTGAAACTTTTTTTGAAACTTCGTGTCCCACATATTAAAGTGATTTATATGTATGGTATCATATTTGAACACTTGTGAAAGTATGAACTATTCTAGTACTTTAATCCTTCACTAAACTATCTTTTCTTTCATGCGTTATTACATGTTAATGTTGTCTTATGTACAAGCCATGTAAAGCAACTTCACATACTTGCTTTCGATCTATTGCATTTTTATCTTTATTTTTATTGTATTACCTTGTCTTAGCGTTCATTTTGTCACTTCAGTTATGTAAATAAACTCATCTAAACATCAATGCTTGCTAATCACTAATGAATTATTTTCTAAATTTTATGTTTAGGTTAGATTTACTGTGCTTGATGATTGCCTTCCATTGGCAGAGGAGAATTTTAAGAGTGTTATTAAAGGAAGCTACTACAGTCGAAATAAGTTTGATAGTGTGCTGAAATCAGAGCAGGTCTGTCTTTTTACCTAGTTTTTTGTACTTTCTTATTTATGTTCGCATATCAGAGTTTGCAATTTTGACTCGTTTGCTTATGAATGAGTTGATTCGGGTTATGCTATATCGTTGATAGGTCAAACACTTAGAAGTTAAAAAAAGGACTTAAAAGGGAATGAGTGGCCAAAAAGTCACCTGAAGTGTTTTTTCAACAAGGAAACTCCTATATTGTTTTAATTCATATATAATTAGATTATTAATGAAATAGTATAATTTTATACTCATATTTGACACTTGAAGTCCATATTTTGATTTGTTTTGTTGAATTTAATGGCCTTGATTTAGTTAAAATAAAGATGAAGGTTTTTGGGTTTTGGATTTGATTTTGATTAATGTTGGATTGTTGCGGCTTGGTTTCAACAGTAATGATTGTGATAAAAAAATTTTTATGGAATTTATTTGGATGTTCTTGAATTACTTGACTTGCAAATCTGAATTTGACAGGTGAAGAAGTTATGTAGACTGTTTCTGGAAAATAGCCGAGGTGGGGGCCGCTCTAGATCCTCTATGAAATCCCGTAGTCGCCGAACTAGGCCCGATGAAAGCCGTAGAAGCCAACTCGACTCACATCTCGAGCCCGAGAGAAACGTAAACGAACCCGGGATGAAGAAAGGCATCCTCGGTCTCCACCACCTAGAGAAAAAAGACGGTACGATGATGAAAGGCATCCTCGCTCTCCACTACCTAGAGAAAGAAGTCGGTACGATGACAAAAGGCATCTTCGCTCTCCACCATCTAGAGAAAAAAGTCGGTACGATGAAGAAAGGCATCCTCGCTCTCCACCACCTAGAGAAAAGAGACGGTATGATGACTATGACCGCCCACTTGTTTTATACGATCATGAGCCACTTGTTGCAGGATACCACCGCCCGCCTCAACCCACTGCTATCCGCTCTCCAGTAAGATTATACACCTACGAGAGACAACCTTTAGACATCCCGCCTTACGTTCGTGACCATTTACCTGAGCCTTCCACTTACCATGTCGTTGAACGAGACCGGGACCCATACATAGCATATAGTAGAGACCCACCACCACCTTTGTATTGCGATCCAGTCTACACCGTGCCACCGGAGTACCACATTGTAAGCAGAGAGTACCACCACCCTTATGCGGTCCAAGCACCTGAGTATCGTGTTTCTTCTGGGTCTCGTGTGCCGAGTTATCGTGACGTGGAGATTGCTAGCGATTACCGTCCTGTGGCTGCACAGCCCGAGTATCGTTCTCGAACCCATTACAGGTATTAGCTTTTGTTTGATCTGAAATGTGCAAGGCAAATTAGTAATATTTATTTAGACGGTGTTCTACTTTCTAACATGTTTTGTAGAAATTGTTTCATTCCTATTGGTTGTCACATATTTCTTTTAAGAAGACATTTGATTTGAACTTTTAAAGTGTTTTGATGAGAGTAGAAGTTCACATTTAAGCATTTATTTTGTTGAAGACATGTATTTTGAGAAGTTTTCACAGGGGTAAAAAAAAGGTTTAAAAATGATAATGTTGGTTGATATGGAGATAGAGATCCGGATGTAATTACTTTTCCTTTCCTCTTTAATGCTACGTGTGGTGGGGGCGTTGCTTGACCAAAAACGCCCATCCACGGTGTCGTACATCGGCCCTCCTTGGCGTTATAGGGGCATGGTTGGTTTGCTTGTTATGTTCATAACGGGGTTAGAGGGCAGACAAGGTTGAGAGAAATAAAAGGGAAAGTGGGGGAGAGAGAAAGTAAAGAGAGACATTATCACTACGCACCACATGGGTGCGTATCTCTTCTAGGTGACATATGTGTGACAAAAATTTCAAGTTTTTATCTTTCAAACAAGTACCACATTGCTATATAAAAATTTTTAAAAAAAATTACATCTTAAATATGGGTTGTTTTTAGTTCATTGTGTTATTCATCAAAATTCATGTTTTATTGTTGTATAATTGATATTTTAGTCTAAACATTTTGTTAGCATTGCGTATTAAGAAAAAAACAATGAACTGGGTATGCCCCAGTTCACTGCGTTTTAAAACGTAATGATTGAAAAACGCAATGGTGTTTTAAAACACAATTGTATATAAAACGCAATGACTTATGAGAAACACAAATGACTTATAAAACACAACGAATACACTAAATATAAAACGTAATAGCTTATAATAAATACAATGAAAAAACACAACAAACACAATTGTGTTTTTTTATAATTCTGATTGGAAAGTCACGTGACCCATGTAATTTTTTTCTTATCACTATGTCTCGGGTCGTCGATTCGGTTCAGGCCGGGTCAAATAATAAAAACTCTAAATATCTATATTTTTTCATTTACTCAAACGACATTTTATATTTTATGATGTGTGGTTTTATTTCATTGTTTTCATTCTCGTCCATCGCAAATGCTTACAAATAACCACCATGGCCGAAACCATCATCCACCACCAACAACCGCGATCTACCACCTTACACCGCTAATGAATTAACGAGCACATGCTATTACCCGATAATGAATTAAGGAGCTTGATCTATTATTAGAATTTAATAATATTAAAAACAAAATATTATTTAAAATAATTAAATACTTCCACGACTAGCCATGCATTGCCTTCCACGTCGTGGGATTGTGCCACCTCGGACCACAGTGTGACGTGCACCCCTTAGTCACACATTCACCGGTGCACCCTTCTTAACTTCTGCCATATAATAGCACCAATATGTCACCGTGTCTCACAACCACCACCTCATATGTCGTTTTCAGATTTTGGAATTTTAAATTGCATTATGCAAAATCACAAGTCCCATGAGAACGAAACAACGTATTTGTTCATAATGCTTGATAGATGTAATGAGGGTTCGAAAGAGGGTGAAATAAGCATTTACATAATTATCTAATGTATCATTATTGGAACAAAAGAGGGTGAGAACGAAACAACGTATTTGTCCGTAATGCTTGATAGATGTAATGAGGGTTCGAAAGAGGGTGAGATAAGCATTTAGAGTTGTCATAATTTCTTACTTACAGTTGATTTTAATTGATTTTATCATGTTCAAATGGGGTGTTCCTGTCTCATGTTTACGCATCTAAAGAACAACTGAAAGCGTCTCTGGTTTGACGGTATCAATGGTCGACTGAGGCTTTGCCTTTTCATGAGGTTGTGGTGTGAACCCCATGAGGTGTAAATGGTTTTTTTAACAGCAATATAATCCTACCATAATCTGCACAATACGTTACTGTCTGCTACAAGACTTGAACCCTAAACCTCATAAGAAGTGACACCAGTGTACACATCAAGATACCCAAACTCTGGAACTACATTTAATAGACACAATACAAAAAAAAATATATATATATATATATATATATATATATATATATATATATATTTATGTATCATTTCATCAATTTGGTTACCAATATGTGATCAGGTTCGATTGATGCTTTGGGCTTCATGCTATCATTATTTGTATTTCTGTAACTTCAAAAGAAAAAAAAAACAAAAGGCAATGAGAATAATTCTTCGTAAGCATGACGATGAGCATTGAATGTGAACAAATGTGTACGTAACAACAAGCATTTGAGAAATGAGAGAAAAAACAAATAAAAAATTATTCATGTTAGAGAGAGAAGTACTTGAGTTTCCGCGTAGAAGGATAGATAGATCATCGATGAGATCAAAACCAAAGTTTTTGTTTTCCATTCATTTCTTTTTTATTAATTTATTCTAAACCTATTTTTTTTTTAATTTTATTTATAGATTAATACAACTTGATTTTATAAGAATTGCATGCCACCTTTCTAATGTTAAATGAGTAGGTGAAATACATAAAAGGAAAAAAAAATCTAGAATAAAGCGTACGTGAATATTAGCTCATATATATTATAAATTTGACATATACGTATAAACAAGTAAGAAAGAATGAGAAATAATATAAAGAAGTCGATGGTAAACAAATTGATGGTTTCATATATAAATATGATTCCCTTTTGACCATATCAATATGGTATAAAGCTCTCCCTCGACTCTTTCTTCTTCTTCTTCTTCTTCTTCTTCTTCTTCTTCTTCTTCTTCTTTTGTGTTTAAAAGTATATATTATTTATTATTTAATCTCTTTCTTTCTTCCCAATCCATCCACCAACATCATAAAACCTCAACTTTCCCGATCCAACATCTATAAATTAACAAACATACATACATATACATACGTACATGGACCCTAGTGGCCACCTTCTTCATCATATGAGTCATGTGAGTGTCAGTGTGGATTCCTCTGGTGGCGATCGGTTGCCGCAATGGAGCGTACAAGAAACGAGGGATTTCTTGATGATAAGAGCGGAGTTGGACCCGACTTTCATGGAGACAAAACGTAATAAGGTTTTATGGGAAATTATTTCTACAAAGATGAAGGAGAGGGGGTATAATCGCAGCGGTGAACAGTGCAAATGCAAATGGAAGAATCTCGTTACACGTTATAAGGTGTGTACTATACCATACCATACCATACGTGTGCTTTTAGATTTCTTGTTAATCTACTTCATGTCTTATATCATAAGATCTAGCTAAACCTAGCTAGCTAATTATATATATATATATATATATATAACCCTACTTAATTTATGATCATTGGTATATATTCTTGTAGAGTCATTAGTTTATATCATACATACAAAAAATAAAACATTTCCTAGCTCCAAGAAACAACAACGTAAAAATCTGGATTTCATCACCACAAATATCAACATTAGTTAGACTCGTCTAGAAGGGGAAAACTATGCGCTACATTAGTTTTTAAGAATATTTTGATGTATCGTACAATACAATACAATACAATAGAAGATGTTATGCCTTACATGTTATGTACTATGTAACGATATAATATTTCGTACTTGTTTAAATTCAAATGGCATGTAGTGGTACGTAGCCTAAATAATTAGTGTTAACATTTCAAATGCCATGTTAAATAGAATGTAAAGAATACATATCATGATGAATCAATCATAATGGTGATTATCTAGCTAGCTAGTTTAGTTAATTGGTGTGGCAGAAACTAATTAATGAGATATATGGATAGGGAGTTGAAACCATGGAACAAGAAGGTATGAGGCAACAATTTCCATTCTATAAGGAGTTGCAAGCGATCTTCACAGGTCGGATGCAAAGGATGCTATGGATGGAAGCAGAAGGCGGATCATCAAAGAAGAGAGACAGAGTGATGCCCTTATCTTCTGATGATGAGGATGACAATGAGGATAGTGATGCGGAGAAGGCAAGTGCAAGTGCAGGAGGTAAGAAGAGAAAGAAGAGTGCAGGCAATATTAACAAAGAGAGTAGTTTGAAAGAAACATTGGACGAAATGATGAAACAACATATGCAAATAGAAATGCAATGGATGAAATTATACGAGTCAAAGGAAGAGGAAAGAAGGACAAGAGAGGAGTGGAGGCAAAAAATGGAAGCATTGGAGAATGAGAGGATTATGTTCGATAGGAGTTGGCGAGAGAGGGAAGAACAAAGAAGGATTATAGAAGAAACTAGATCAGAGAAACGAGATGCTCTCATAACTATTCTTTTAAATAAGCTTAGGCCCCAAGACTAAGTGCATGCTCAAGGATGTCTAGATCGGTATTTACAAATGTGGCGAGCTAAGGAGAGACCGAGATAGAGAGAGTGAAAAATATCCACGCCGAAGGGGAACAAATGGAGGGTGTTTGTGTAGGTGGTGGTCGAGGTAGCTATCTCTGTAAACTTGAAGCATTCACATTATCTAATTATTTCGTTCTTTAATCTAAAAAAACATTAAGGAAAAAAAACTTAGCTCAAATTTTCCAAGAACCATACAAAACACATTTTATCGTAGTCAACCGACTTTGTAATATTTAATAATCGCATGTATTGGATATAGACTGATTAACTTTTTAATACTGCTTTCTTTGGTAATCACCAATAAATAATAATTAGGAATTAGGACCATAAAATGTGAATTGAGCGGCCGGCCCATAAACGTGTAAATGGTCTATCCTTTAAAAAGTACAGTATATATTTTACATACAAAAATATAATATTTATTTTTCTTTCAAATGATACCAAGTATATTATAATAAAAATTTTTTATAAACTTACTAGCCTGATGTTTTAAAAAATTGTACCGACAGACTCTCGTTGACTTAGTTTGTATTCACACATTCTTGCCCTGCCATCAAATCAAAACTACTCGTTTTGTAATAAAAAATGTTCACATGATACGATGAACAAAACCATTAAGTCTTTTTATTCTATTATTTTTCTTTTTCATTTAATCCTCTATTGACATTTTCGCAACCACCATTCATTATTGTCACTTTGTCCACATCCCCAATTTAACATAATATAAAAACTAAAAAATAAATAAAACATAGACATAATAATAATAATAATAATAATATTATTATTATATTATATTATATTATGAAACATTCGTTGTTTGACCATGAATCAAATATTTTGCCCATGCCATCAAAATTAAATGTTACATGAAAAACAATTAAAGCGAATGAATAAACACTATTGACTTTAAAAGAATGTTGCTAAATAAGAAGGATCAATTATCTATTTTTCTTTATGGTCATTTTGGTAGTATAAGACGTCTCCGGTGTCGCTAACATAATGGTCTTTCTTCAAGCTTCTAAGCAGCTCACCAAGCAGGTGGAAAGGTATAGGCGATGACGACTTTTTTGGTTCTCGGTAGTATTTCCCAAGCACCGGTTTTGCAGCCTCCGTCTACAAGAAATTAATTAATAATTATCAGTACAAATGCAAGACTTTATCAATGAAACCGAATGCACTGTTATATTAACAAGAAATCAACCATTTTTTCAAAGCAACAAATAATCTTTTCAATAGAATTGAAAAAAAAAAAAAAAATCTTCGTAGATAAGAAGTTTGACAACAAGGAAGGGTCAAAGCATGTGACTTTAATATTCAAATTTGCTACATTTCCTGTAGCTTTTTCAAGACTTCCTTATAAATGAAAGCAGTCCTTCTAATATAATATTTATAATTTAGTAATAGAATTTATTTCTCAAGCATTGCAATGTCATCTTTTTGAATTTATAAGTTTTACTAAGAAAAAAGGGGATGGTTCCTGGAATTGAACAAAACATGAATACTAACCGCCTCGATTAGGTGATAGTGCGGGATTTGGGGAAAGAGATGGTGAATGACATGCGTTCCAATGTCGTGATGGATGTTATTAATCCAGCCATAATCACGGTCTATGGTGGTCAGGCCTCCCCTTAGATAACTCCATTCCTGCAAAAACAATAACTTTATTATTAATTGTTATTATTAACAAAAAATTTCATAGCCTCTTTTCTTCATTTCTCATATCCCATTTGTGGGTCCTGTGAATACCGTGCAAGCAGGACTCAAACTTGACAAATGATACAAGGCATTGAGGTACAATCACTAAAATCAAAAGTTGGCTCTTTTTTTTTTATGTAAATCATAAAAAACGTTTTAGACCAGCAGTCAAAGGTCCACAATACCCTTCAATAATGAATCTTGTGGCGAAAGAATAAAGCATTGCTCTTTTATGGACTCTTTTTTTTTTCGGAACATGTTTTGATAGATTTTAGTACAAAGTATGAGGTAATAGTATACCACCAATTAACAGGAAACTAATTTAAAAACGGAATACCTTTCCGCGATACCAAGGAAGCTTATCTTCATGACCGTGGTGATGCAAGTAAGTAACAAAATCCAACCACATAACATTTATCTGAAATCAAAGCATAATCCCACATCAGATGACAAATTCCAGCCTTTTCAAATTCAAGCCTCGACTTATTACTTTAACAACAACATAATATAATGAGAATATCAAAATTACCAAATACGGAATGCCATAAAGTTTTAGCATTTGCATCGGACCAACAACAAAGTTCAAACCGAAAAGCAAAGCTAGCATTGTTGTCCAGCAAATTGTTGAAGTGATCACGTCTTTTTTCTCAGCGGGGACAAACAAATCGCTATTTGGATCAAAGTGTGAACCACTCTTTCCGGGAGATCTATTCCACTGCAAAAGAAGAAGCACGCATGTTGTTGTCATAAAATTCATCTAACAATTTGAAGGATATGAAACAAACAAACAAGTAAACTTACAAGGTAAAAAGGATAAGCAAGCATTGGAAAAGGGAGGGTGAAGCGTAGTGTCCGTGTCATCCAATCCAAACTCTTGAATGTTTTCTCAGTTAACTGTAGAACAAAAGTTGGAAAATTAAATAAACTGATCATAAACTGCCAACACAATGTGAATGTGATAACTAAGCATACGAAAGATACCGGATGCCATGATTCATCGTTTTCAACATGTCCATGGTTTTGGTGATGCGTTCTATGGCTTATTCTCCTGTAGTAATGAAATACCAATTCATGATCAGATCGATTTGTGATGCAGCCGTAAGGATTCATGTAGTGAAACTAAAGCTTACCATCCATGATAAGGCACGAGAATTGAAGAATGTAAAAGATGCCCAACCACACTATTAAGCTTGGGATTGTTGGAGAAGCTTCCATGGCCACTACAAATCAACAAACAGAATGATTAGAATTTTCTTTTGACTTCTGTAGATCAAATGGTTGATTTTGTTGAATCGAAAATTTAAGGTTAACATTTCTTTACAGGTAGGGTAAATTGCAATAACTAGATCATATTGGACTCCACCTAGTGTTTCTAACATGCCTTCCAAATCCTCGTAAGAACATCAATTTCAGAGGATCTTATAAAACATCAAGCTTTTAAAACACTGCTAGAAAAACATTTCATTACAGCAATATACAGCCTTCACGGTAAGAGTAACACGACTTAGAAAGTAGAGGGGTTTTGATAACGAATTATAGGGCTGTAAAGTCAAGGTGTGCTCGGCTCGTTTATCTTAACAAACTAAAATGCTAAGCTCAAGCTCGGCTCGTTAAAAGCTCGAGCCGGATAGTTTATTTAAAAATTTTATTTTTCCATTTTTACACAATGATACATAAAAACAAAAACTAGTATTTTTAAGAAATACAATGCAGAATTTATAAACTACAAAATTGATAATTTATAAAAAAATGGGGCTTTAAATTAAACGAGCCAGCTTACTTAAGGCTCGAGCTCAGCTCGTTTTTCGAGTGAGCCTTGAGTCATACCAAAAGCATAGCATTTCTTAAGTCACATACATCAATATAACTTTCTATCAAACTGGAACCATCAGGTGACCAAAAACAAGAAAACAACCCAGAAAAACATGAACAAAATTAAAAAAAAAGAAGCAATTGAAGCATACCAATTTTGACCTTTTTATAGTCAAATTGCTGATTCTTTTTAGCCCAGAATAGAATAGTTGATATTGGTAATCAATAGTTGTATTTTATATAATAATAATAATAATAATAATAATAATAATAATAATAATAATGGTGTAGCAATTTGTTTATAATTTTGTTTTTCCATGAACACAAAGTAAAGGTAAGCAAGCAGCTTAACAAGTAGATTAAGAAAGATTAGTACCAGTCATGACCAAGCACAAACAGTGCCCAAAACATGGTCCCTTGAGCAGCCCAATAAAGCGGCCAAAGAAGGCAGCTGTTGAGATGGGCAGCAGCTGCAGCCAAGGCAAGAACAATAGCAACATCCCTTGCAACATAGCCCATTGACCTCCATGGATCTTTGACCCAGCAATGCTTTGGTATAGCAGCCCTAATGTCAGCCAACTTGAATGGCGGCGGTGCCCCTGCGTCAAATAACAACTTCTTCTTGTCTTCTTCTTCTTCTTCTTGTTGTAATGGGATTGTTGTTTGTGTCTCTTGTTCTGTTAATTGAATCCTCAATGGAGCACTAACCTTGGCTACTACCCTATCAAGATTCGGTGTTCTTGATGAAAAGATTGGATCTTTAGAACAGCATAAAAGAATAATATTTGATGATGGGTTGTTGATAAATCTTGTTTTTGTTAAAGATTGGTGAAGAAGAGGTTGTTTAATACCACTGCAGCCTGCTGAAGAAGATAACACCAATCCAGCAGCCATTCTTGTGTTTTTATCCCGCCCCACTAAACCCTAGATGGCTGCGTTATTATATTTATATTGAACTAGGGTGCCCAATTGGAATGGGATGCAACTGCAACTAGTCCATATGGGTCTATTATTTCTATCCCATCACCTTACATTTATTTATTTATTATTATCTTTTTTTAAGACCAAGTCTTTTTTTTTTAAGGCGCGTTACCGTCGACTGTCACTTAACAGTCATTTTGCTGTTACAAGAGTAAAACTCTCTAGCGTAACAAATGATAGGACAAAAACCCGGATGAGCTTGAGATCCGGACTGACAACCTTAGAAAGGCCTAGCTCAAATCTTTTATTTATCTATTAATCCATTAAAAGTGATATAATTGATGATCACTGAATAACTCATGTCTTTCGATCACCGGGGAGAAATGGTAGATTCTTAAATTTATTTATTTGGTTGTCATTTTCATTTATTTTATTTTAAACAAATATTAATATTTAATTCTTCAAGATATTTATGAATGGCCGGTAATTTACTTTACGTAAAGGTCAAACTATTCAACAAAGTTTATTTTATAGCTTTAGATGTGCTTAATTGTGTTTGGAAATTGGAATATGTTAAGCGGTAACAACCTTGGGTGTATAGTCATCGTTTATTACGTTAAATAATTATCAAATTCTTGTTATTACAGATCACAAATTTTACGGACCGACATATTTTACATATGTGTCTGCATGTGTAACAATGTTGGTGTGAACGAGTGTGTTTATTTAGATAGTAGTTTATTACACATACATAAACTAAAGTAAATGCATGTGAGAAGAGTTAAAATGTGTGCATTTGTTACTCTAGTTGTGATGCATAAGGTGCATGGTTATATAAAAACATAATCAACTCTTTACCGTGATGGTTCGTTGCTTGAAGGCTATCGCGTCGTATGCAACTTTATTTGAATTTGCTAATTAATATTAATATATAATGATGAAAAGTGAAAATAAATAGCTAATTAAAATAAGATGGAATACATGCATGTATGCTTCCTATCCACCATCTAACTTTCTTAACTAGTTTTCAATGAATTGCAGTTTTATTTGACCCATTACTTAAAGTTTCTAACCATGAACGTTAACTTGTTAGAATAAAATCTTACTTATAAAATGGATAGTGTACTAATTTGATCATTAAATCAGCGACCAATTTGATACTTGTACTAATTTGGTACCCGTCGCGTACATGTACTCATACCGGTACCCAAACCACTTTAGGTTGTACCGGTTTCAAGATCGTCAGAGATTTGAGAATAAAAAAGCAAAGCGCTACAAAAACGGGTAGCGCAGAATACCCGTACCATACCGGAAAATTTGGTACGGGTATTGATACACGTTTTTATTAATTTTCGATGCGGATACAAATACAGGCACTGTGTCAAGCTCATCCCTTCATTTAGTTAAAATATAGAATCAAGACTAATATAACTATTATGGCCTTTGTTTTTATTGAGTCTTTGTTAATGATGACCCAAACCATGACTCGCCGTCCATTTTACAAAGATACGTCAATATGACAATATATAACAATATAGCATATAATAAGTGGTCATAACTCTATGAGTTACAATCAACTTGATGTAGAGTTATTGCATATTCATTTAATAAGTAGATTTTTAAATATATTTTGAGAAGATTAGTTAATATATAATAAGTTGATTGTAACTCATAGAGTTATGACCACTTATTTAGATGGATTAAAACATCATTTTATATTTTTTTTAGGTATCTCTATCAACACCAATATTTAGTAAACTAAATTTGATGTTTTACTATATGGTTGTCTACGTCTAGTCTTTAAATTTGGTCTAAAGGTAGACCTTTATGTATTTGACAAGTTAAAATAGACGATAGAAGCTGTGAACATATTTATTTGACTTTAATAATTTGAAGTAATCAACATATATGACTAGTTGAATAATTTATACATTATTGCTTATAGAAGATTGGAGGGAAATATAAAGATATATTAGGAGCAGTTATAGTAAACTCAATATTATATTATTACATCATCATTTAATAGTAAACTTCAAGAAATATCACTTTGCTTTTAAGCCATTAATTAATAAAATCCTTAAAAGTCCACAATAATTTTCATAAAATACAAATTTCTGAACTAAACTTTCCAATGTGTTTTTAAGTATAACCAATTGATTAAATACCCATGGTCTGAAACTTCTTTAGAAGTTAATGATAAACCATTTGATCTTTTAAAAATATAAAGTTGATCTTCAAACCTAACTTTCTATACCTACTTTTGGACTCTTCAATTTGGAATATTCAAAGTTGAATATCCTATTTGAACACTATAAGATAACAAATTACTCCAAACATGTTGCATATACATTAATAATTAAACAAATAATGGAGTTTGAAGGCCGGTGGTTGTATTCTTAAGTCTTGTCCAATACACAATCACATAATGTACATATTTTTTCTGTTTAAAGTTAAATCCACAAAGCGCGTAGTAGTTCGTTAACATGAACTTTGTATAGTACATATATACTTGAAACAAGCTACATAAAACTTGTCCAGAAATGATGAAAATGTGAGAGAAAACACCTGTAATAAAATGCAGTGAAGAAGAAGGAATGATGATCATATCTGCCACCATTTTCTACGCTCCATTGCCTTTACAAGCTCGTTTGCTAAGGACGCAAAGTCTTCTGCTTCGTTGCTTAGATCTTGGGTCCTTTTGCTGATCCTCTGAAAAATTAGAAATTCAAATGTTGTAAATTATAGTTGAAACTGTCTCTTGCTAATCAAACAAGGCATATATTCATTTGGAAATGATGAATAAAAACAATTCCTACATCAAGCTTTTCCTGGCGCTCTAAAAGCTTGTTTCTTGCTTGTGCAGCAATTGAAGAAGCATCCTGAAGAAAAACAAAAACAGTCATTAACATAATTTGTAACTATTTAAAGTTTATATTATAGCCATATTAGGAATTTGTTTGGTTACCCCTGCATTCTTTCTATATTTAGCAATAATCTCTTCGCGTGTCCTCACTCTAGGTTCCTCATTATCACCATCAAATAGCATTTCTCTCTCAGTTTTCTTTCCTGGGTAATAAAACATAATGATATTATGTTCATTACAAGTCCAATCAACCATAGATCAGAAATGATTTTCAAACATACCAGTTTCCTCCTTTAGTTTTGAATGTGATGACGAGGCAGGCATGGATACAGATACAGGTTCGTCGATTTCAATGTCATCTGCATTAACATATACAATAAAAATAATTTAGTGGGCCAACCCATTCATTTTGTCATTTGTAATGTATACTTTCAAAACTATTTAGCCTACCTATATCAAGCTCTATTTCTTCCTGATCATTAACATTACTTTCAAGTGGATCCGGAAATGGATTCTTTGAAAAGATTCTGTCCAGATTGTTGGAGCCTAACTTATATTCTTCAGGAAAGTTGACGTTGCTATTCGTTTTTCCTCCTTTAAATCCTTTAAGAATATTAACAAGTGCTACAGGGATACCCTGCAAAAGATAAATGACAAGATCAATTATCAATTGTGAATATTTTAGCATAGTTGCTGATCATATTGTAAACATTTTATTACTATCATTTTAGCAAACATAGTGATGATTAGTTTCAACCTGTTTTCTCTTTTGATGTTGAGAACTGCTAATCACGGCTTCTACTGCAGCTGCAAGAACTTTATCATGAAGTGAAGGAAAAGATTCCATAACCCTACAGTAATGAAAGCAAACCAACATCATTATATTGACTATGTGGCATCTTATGTGGACAAAAAATAAAGATAAATGTACCTGCGGCCATCATCACTTTTCAGTAAAGAGAGAAATGCCACTTCCGACCCATTTATCTACAACATATTGATCAATATTTCTAAAATACTACACATTTAAACTTCAATGGTTGTAAAATTTCTAGAATAATACCATGGCAATCTGCCCGTTCTCTGTAGAACACATAGTCCTCTGCATATTCGCCTTGTAACTCCACCTTAATGTTGACATTAATGAGGCTACTTTCACCAGTTCTAAGTCTGGCAAGGATCTGTATAAAAGTACTCGTCAATATACCTTATTTAATATACATATACATGCATTTATGTAAAGATTATTTTTGTATGCCTATAAGAATGAAAGTAGACAGAGAGACCTGATTTCCAATTCGCCAGATTGATATAGTAATACTAATCCACACGTTTTTTCATCTTTCTTAAAAGTTGAAGTCCAACAGCAATGCTTCTCAAGTTTTACTTTAAGCAACGGTTTTTCATTCCCCTAGCAAAATAGAAGTTATTAATAACTCACCATCAACAACTTTGATCTGTTTACTTGCCATCGGTTGATTTGGATTGTATTCTATATTTATTAGGACAAACGGGGTAGCTTATAAAGCTTCATTAAAATAGAGGACGAACACCACACCTGAACCACAGATTTTAAACGATATATGCGCAGAGCATCCTTGCAACAGAGTAAAACGAGCGAATCCATTGCATTCTGCCCTGATTTGATATGGTCGGTTTCATTTGCAGGTACATTTCTGACTGCAACATCCTTGGTCAACTGTGTTGACTCCTTTTGTTCCACTGACTCAACTATGGAGGTACTTCCCTCTGAAAGAATATACATAACAGTTGTATTATTGTTAAATATATTACGTTCGTAAAACAAATACCATAAAGCATGACACTTTTGAAATTTGTAAAAGAAGAAAAACGAATGCTATTAACAAAACTATTTATTGAATAATAATGGGCCAGATGTGATTACAAAAATCATACTATTAAGATCAAAACTATTTTTTAAATAATATGATTTAGAAGGTATTATGCATTTTAAATACTCATTGAGAGACTTCCAACCCGTTTAATTCAGCTAAAATCGCTAACTTTAGCCATTCTAGCATAAAACAAAATAACAGAGTGGTCATACTTGCCTATAATATGCATGGATATAGCCGCTGCATCTTTCTTCAATTGCATCGGTTTAGAGTTGATCATGTGATTACTACCATCAAACACATATAACTTTGCATCTTTGGTAGCTACAAACATCAATTTCTCTAGATTTTTGTCAACACTCTTTGGTCCCGCACCTTTAGGGCTTTTAACATTACCACCATTATACACAAATGATTTCCATGTCATGGAAATCACTGGACTGCTAGGATTAGGTGATGCTTCAGTTAAGAATGAAACAGAGAATGAGTTCATATCAAGCACTGCAACCTGCAATGAAGGCATTTTAGACCGGAAATAACCGTTGAATGATGTGTTAAATACCTAAATCAGTATTCAGAATGTTGACTTACACGACCACATTCATGTGCAACAGCTAGCTTAACTCCATGGTCCATATATTGAAGAGCTTGAACAGGGGAATCGAGGAGGTGGAAAGAAGCGATACACATGGGACCTCCGCCTTCAGGTTGTTTATGAACTGAAAACAATACTAACTTGTGTTAACTATGAAGTAAAGCATAAAAAAGTTGAAATGAATGCTGAAATAGGCTTACCTTCTTGTTTGGTTCCCGTGACAACATGAAGGTCTGTCTCTTCTGAGCTCGAATTGAGATTATACACACGAATCTACAAACTCAGGATATAAGTATGCAATCAGGTCAAGCATGGTCAACCGTTATAACCATTACCATAGAAGCATCTCTTACCAAACCAAGTTGATTACCAACTGCTAATCGCGAAGTTGAGGAGCACAAGCTCAGTTCAGAAACTGGAGAAGTTGAACCACTCACTTCCACATCTTTCATCTGTCAATTGTCTCAGACATGTTAAATGAACTCCTCTTTGATCCATGAAAAATTTAACATAAGGTAGTGACTAACCGCTCCTATAACACAAAGGATTGACAAGACTGGTGAGGTGGCATCCCAGATTCTAACAGATCCATCCATGTAACCAGCTATGTAAACTCTCTCTATCACATAACCTTCAGGAGAATTAAACTGATACACTATGCCTCCTGATATGGGCCAGCCACCCCCCTCAGATTTTTGTGTTGGACTGGCCTTCAGATTTGTAGCTATCTAAGTAAAACATAATGTTTATATTAATAACACAAAAGCAAACATAAAACCATAAATGCAGTATATAAGTTACCTCCAAAAGAAACTTTGAAGTGTTTTCATTGCCTACTAATGAGATAAGTTTTGCTGTACTTATGACTGGATTAAGTGTAGGTATAACTGCAGGACATTCTAGAGAAGATAAAGTAATTCTTTTTTCATGTTGAGATGTTAAGGCCGATAAATCCTTACGATTGACTAACTGCAGATGTCCTGGGCTTGTGAGGACTAATAAATCAGCACCATTATTATTTATTGCACTCGGTAACAAACTCATATCAGCAAACGAGCCAATAAGAGTGACCTCTGCACGACCCACACATCTTAGGGTTTCCATCCCAGGGCTCCATTCAAGGCTCAAAACCTGCAATAAAATCAACCCATTTGTAAGTAAACGGGTCAAAATTACCATCTCTACTAATCTGTTAAGCTCACCGTTAATACTTCATCAGACCCAATTTCATCACCTCCATAAACAAACAGTTGCCCATCACAGTCATTTTGGGATTTAGTGTTTGCCGACCAGTGCAACACAATGACAGGTAGTTTCCTTTCAGCAGATGACAACTGCAACCTTACAACATTATTGTTTGATGCTGCAGCTTTTTGTTTTTTACTAGATTCAGTGGTTGAAGTTTTCCAAAACATGATATCTCCATCTATGTATCCAGCAGCAACAACTGTGCCATTAGAAGACACCCAACAAAGAGCAGTTATTTCTTTTTCCTCCAAATCATGTTCCGGTTGACCAAGAACTCCATTCTTTAGTTCAAGATCCTTATCACCTCTAACTACAACCACTTGAGCTTCAAATATATCCCATAATATAATTAAGCCACTCTCATATGCAACCAAAACTCTGCAAAAGAACAACCGATCGATATAGTATATGGAAACTAAACTCCCGAAAGATATAAACAAGAGAACTTCAATAAATACTTGTATCTTGCCTATTCCCAGAAGAAGACGGTTGATGAAGAACTCCAACAACAGTCTGATGATCTGGACATGATGACTCAGCTGCTTCTGTGGAGTAAATAAAAATACACCAATTATTTACTAAGCACCAACTATTTAGTGTATAAGATTAGTATTTACCAGTAAGGGATTGGGCTGAAATATGATACGGTAGTAATAAAAGTTGTCCATCCTCTTCATGCTTTAAAACAGACATCAAACCATTATCATCTCCAACATACCTGCATTTAGTAGTTGGTAACACACATAAATTTTCAGAAAAGTATATAGTATTGCACTTGTCAAGTATCTTACATGAAGAAGGAGCCGTAAATGACAGAGAAACTTGTAATATTGGAGCTCCATTGCAAAGTAGAAGCAATGGACCTATTTTCGAGATTCCACACCTGCACCAAGTCATGAAACAAAGGTTGTAATTAAAATGTTAAAAATGAATGATAAGGAAGGAAGTAGTGATTACTTGTATTTCATTGTCATTGGAGACGGTGACTAGGAAACCTTTGTTGGCTAGAAACTGCAAGAGAAATAGAATATCAAACATGCTTATACTAACATCAGAAAGAAGAAAATGAAAAAAAAAAAAACCTCCAAATACTTGAAAGGTAATTGTTTAGGAGAAATGAGGAGTGCTTCAATATTATCACCACCAATCACTTTTATCCTGCCATCTCTGCATTGAAATAACAAGAAAGATATATGTTAATTATAAAAGTAAAAGAAAAAAAACAAGTGAGTAGAAAAGGAAAAAGAGTGAGTTACAATGTTGCAAGGGCTAATAGACGCTGAATAGGATCAAAGGCGAGAAGTGATGCGGTAGATGGGATACCGTAATGGAGTGGTGTTTGAAACTCCAAATCTTGTGGTGTGAGGCATCCTTTAAGATTCTGGTAGGCAATATAACATGAATCATTTATTTATTTAAAAAAAAAAGAAAAAAAGAAGTGTTGTGTAGGGTTAGATTGGTGATGTTGCCTAGGCCACCATAGAAAAGTAAGTAATTCATTTGAAAACAAACAAACAGGTGATTGATTGGTGTATTATTGTTATTCTGCTGGTGCTTATATGCATTTAGGTTAGGTTTGTCCAAAGAAAGAAAAGATGTAGAATCAATCAGTTGATGATGAAACAATAGCAATAGCAGCAGCAGATTCACTATGAAATAAAAATAAAAATATAGATGAATTAGATTAGATTAGATGAGCATCGTGGTGACTGTAAATCAATGATGAGCAGGTTCATAACAGTTTCTAATAATAATAATAATAATTTGGTAGTAGTACCTGATGATGAGGATGATTGTTCTGAAGCTTGGTAGTAGCCTTCTGTAACAGTTTCTTCGCAAACATCACTCAACGCAAACTGATTCTTTCTTGGAATCCAATAGGCTTTGAAGTCTTCTCCGGTCTCTCATACATTCATTTCAAACATAATAATAATAATAATAATAATAACAACAACTAAAAAGGAATACTAAAGTATTTTCTTTCAACCTTCCAACTCTCTTCAAAGAAAATAAAAAATTAGTAACTGTTATCATAGCATTTTCTTAAATACCTTTTGCAGTCATGTTAAAATTAAATTACTATCTAATGCTAAGTAATAAATGCGTTTCGTCACATTAACTGTCATTAACTATCAGTTTAATCTTCAAACCTCTACAAAAATTCCTTTATGTGTCACATCTATAAAAATTCCTTTATGTGTCACATCTATATAGCGTATGATCAATAAAACATAGCACATCTCATAAATAACTACATCATATAACCAATATTTTCTTCATCAATATGTATGACACCTAAATTATATATATATATATATATATATATATATATATATATATATAAATAGAGGATTTTTCTCTCCTTACTAAAACACTATTCCATTACTGTTGAATATTTTATTATTTT
This sequence comes from Bidens hawaiensis, assembly GCF_021521415.1. Classification (NCBI taxonomy): domain Eukaryota; kingdom Viridiplantae; phylum Streptophyta; class Magnoliopsida; order Asterales; family Asteraceae; genus Bidens; species Bidens hawaiensis. Next base: position 692,711 of record NW_027492062.1, read on the forward strand.
CTTCAATCATTGGTAGACGTATTCTTTTTCTTAGGCTGAGGGGTGTGGGGGCTCTAACGGGGGCGCAAGTGGGGGCTCCAGCCAATAATATTGTGACGTGTGGCAGAGAGAGAAACTGGATAAGGTGGGTGTTGGAGCCCCCGCTGGAGCCCCTGGCCCTGGTGTGGAGGGGCTCCAGCAGGGGCTCCAGCGGATTTTTTTTTTATTTTTTTATAAATATATTCAAAAAACGTATTATTAAAAAAACTCATAAATTATTAAAAAAAACACACATTAAAAAAAAAACACATTAATATCTAAAAATAAAATAAAAATTAAAGTACTAAAAAAACATTATTCTTATTCTTCGGCTTGGTCTTCTTCGATCAACCTCTTTCGGATACGTTCCTTTTGCTTTTCCATCAGCATTTGATCGACCGGATTTAGGTTACTGAAGTCTCTTGTAAGGAAGTCCAAATCTCTCATTCGACTTTATTCCTTTTTGTCATTAGAGACCACCTCCATGGTTTTGTTGAATTTATTGAGGGATTCAACAAGATCGACGATGTTTACGGCTCCCCCTCAGCCGGTTTTTTCCCCTTGGCGTCCCGTCCCAATGGCCGCCTCCTCGGCGGTGAAGACGTTTCCTCCCCCGCAATGTTTAGGTCGAATCCAACGCGGCAATCCGACCCGGCGGAAGTGCTATACGCTCCAGACGAACTAGTTTTAGTCCGTTTCGGCCCTACTTCCGCATCATGGTCCGGCGCCACAAGCTCAACCCACTTGGAACACCTTTTCAACCTCTCCCACAACTTTAAATCGTCCCACGTCTTCACCGTCCCATACCTCCGCAAACACTCCTGCCTCCACTCCTCGACAGTGAAATTGTAAACCGCCAAATCATCACTGCCACTTGGTCTCATACGACCGGCGTTCCTGTTGAAAAGATTAGTAAACAAGCCGACAAATTTTCTGATTTCGGACCACCGACCCGAAATCATATCGGCGTTTCGCTCTGTACTCCCAACGAGCGTATAGAACGTCTCCCTAACCTTTGTCCAAAAAACCTTGCTTTTTTGGTAGTCGGCTGCAAAATGAGTAATTAAATTAGATTTCCAGTTAACTTTTTTATTTAACTTTTTTATTAAAAATCATTTTTAAAAACGTTAAAACAATTACCGCAACGCCGATCCTCAGAAATGACTATCCAAGCCCGACACAAGGCTTCCTTCTCATCCGATGACCACGGAGTGGTTTTCCGTTTCGTCCTCGGAGTCGAAGCCGGTCCCGGCCCGTCCGTTGCAGGTTGTTTTTTCCGGTGGACGCGTCTTCTTGCTCCGGTAGCATCACCGTGTGATTCTTGTGTCTCTGGAACAACAAAGTTAGGAGACGGTTGTATGTTGGATGGTTGAAAGCCGGATGTTTCTTGCGGCCCCGAATAAAACATCGGTTGGTCTGGTGACGACCATAAATCGTCGTCAATATAATCCGAATCTAGGTTTGGGTACCAATTTCCAGACATTTTTGGGTATTATATAGGAGTTTGGGGTATTATATAGGAGTTTGGAGATTGAAGTTGTGTTTTGATATGGTTGAAATGGGTTGATTTTGGGGTATTATATAGGAGTTTTTAAAGGTTTTTTTTTAAAAATCAGAGCTCAACGGCTCTTTTGGGCGGGCCAACCAGCTTTTCCTCTCTCTTCTCCCGCGACCACACTCACGCCTGCCTGGGGGCTCGCGCTCGCGCCCCGTTCGCGCCCAGGTTCGCGCCCCGGTGGTGTGGGGTTAGCGCCTGGGGGCGCGAGCGGAGGGGCTCACGCGCCCAGGTTAGCGCCCCACACCCCTCAGCCTTAACCACTCAATTCCATCGACTTTACTTTCCCAACTTTAGTAAATTCTTCTACTTTCATTTTCACTTTGTTTTACCACCATAACTCATCATCATAGATTTTGCCTTTTAATTCCGCTGGGTATGTTTGGTCGTGTAGTTTAGTTTGCTATTTTTTTGTTTATTAAACTCTAATTCTTATAAGGTAGCATAGTAGTCGTATTTTACATTTTTACGAATAGCCATAACAATGTTTGATGCCCATTTAAGTCATCATCGCCATCATATGCAATTACAGATTATGAAAATACCTTTTTATAGCTTAATTTGAAGAATACCCAATGTGTTAATTAGACCCAACAATTTACGATTGATAAAACTTGACATTTTAGGCTTTTCAAAGGTTTCTTGCTTAGAGTTTGTTACTCATAAGAACTAATTACAGAAGACTAAGCTTTTGACACTTATAATGTTTGTTGAATTTGCAGTGAGTCCAATACAACATATGACTTTTAGTTTCTTTATACACCTGAATAATTCAAATATGCAACGCATTAACAGTTCATTGATGTAATACGGATGAGCTCGGTACCGACATGTACCGAAAATTGCGAATTTTTGATGCCGGTACCGAAATGTTCGTTTTGGTAAACTTTGGTACCGGTACTGGTGTGTGTGTGTGTATATATATATATATAGGGTTGGGTTAATTTGAAAACCCCCTTTAGTGGGGAAAACCCCCAAAACCCTTTCCTGACCGTTGATCATTTGGATGGATGGACCAGATTGTATCTTGTGGGTGCATGTGTGATAAGTGTTTATTTAAATGTTTATAAGTACACATGGGGGCATTTTTGGCACATTTCTTATAACCACATGCTTTCTCTCGTCACTAATACACTTGGAAACCCCCCCCCCCCCTCGCCGTGCAAATCACATCATACAAAAAAGTGACCCTGTCGTTTTTTGCTTCATGATTCCCACCATAACCCTTTTGAACAAAAAATATCGTTGATATTGTATGCGACTCACCGATTTAAAGGCTTGAAACACCAATCGAAGGCTATAAACAGCGATTGAAGGTATGGTTGAAAATTATCATCTGATATTGTTAGTTTTGTAGACGATAGTAGTTTTTTGTTGTTCGTTGTTATGTCTAATCGATTTGGGGTTTTGTAAAATAAAATAGTGAATGCGATAAACACTGATTGAAATAGTGTTTTGTGTTATGTTGTTTTAGTGAATGCGATAAACGCCGATTAAAAAAGTGAAGTAGTTTTTTGTTGTTCGTTGTTATGTTTAATCGATTTGGGGTTTTGTAAAATAAGATATTGGTTTTGGATTAATACTGTATAATAGTGTTTTATTGGTGTTTGTTTTTTGGAAAAGTTTGTTTTATATTGTGTTTGGTTTCATGGTCTATTTTTGCTGGGGCCGGGGGTTTGTGTGAAAACTTTGAAGATGACAACTGGTATGTACTATGTGGAAATTTTTATGTGTTTTTTATGTTAATCAAAAGTGACTGTTTTTTAGGTTTATTAATATTCGTTTTTTATATAGAGAGGAAAAGCGCCCGGATTGCGCGGTTGGCATTGGGGTCATTTAGGAACACGTCTGACGATCCCATTGATGTTAACTACATGGAAACCCCCTTGACGTCGAGAGGTATGTTCATTTTGTATTCAAGTATTGAAGTTTGTTGAAATACAATTTTTTAAGTTACCCAAACCCTTACGTACGTGGCAGTACGCACAAGGGGTCAGAATGCGATCCAAATTGATGATTCGTCCAGTAAAAAACCGAAAGGTAGTCATTTGTTTAAATTTGTTAATTTTTAATGTAAAAAAGTTGGTTCTGTATTTTAATGTAATGTGTTTTAAAAATGTTTTGTGAATGTAAGAAACTCGTGAGAGCTATAGTTCCAGAAAACGGAAGAGGGGAGAAGGGACATCCTGTGAGATGGGGAAACAAAGCGATGTGAGGGGAGAAGCCGACGATTCTAAGAAAAGGAAGAGGGAACAGGAGAATGTTGCAACTAGGTCGAAAAGGGTCCGAAAAGCCGATAAGGGGGTGCCGCTGTACACACGTTCGTGCCCGTTGCAGCTCGCAAGATGTGTGAAGATATTGAGGAAAATCAGAAACAAGTTGTCAGAGCAATGGGATTCGGTGGTCTACTAAGGTTTAGAGTGGACGGTATTCCTTTGTCAATGGCGCGTTACGTTGTTGAACATTTTGATCCAGTGAACATGGTGATTGAGATTCCGAAGGGTATGATAAAAAGTGGACGCGACAGCTATTAATGATATGTTCGGTATCCCGTCATGTGGTTTGAAGTTAGAAAGAATGTGTAAATATGATGTATTGACTGAGAGGATAAAGAGATGGAAAAAGAGGTTCCCAAACCGGTTCGTTTCGCTGACGGAACTGGTATAGAGGATTGAAAGCGCTGAGGATATAGATTGTTTCGATTTTAGGTTGGACTTCCTGATGCTGTTACAATCAATAATGGTGGAGTGCACCAGTCATGGCCGCTTCCGAGATACCGTTTTACACTACTTTAACGGTGCAACAGATTTCGGTAAAATCGATTGGTGTGAATATATTATTGAAGCATTGAGGTGATCAAAAAGTGATTGGAGTTCTAATAATCCTAAACAACCACTCTGCGGGCCGTCGACAATTTTGGTGGTATGTTTTCTCAATTTAAAAAAGTTAGCAGTAGTTATTATGTTCTGACAAAAAAAACTGATTAATAATTATATCCAACGTGTTAAAAACTGTTGCAGCTTTTGTACGTTGACCGCACGGAATGCAAGGGTGTACGTGTTGATGAGAGTTTGAGGCCAATTAGTTACTGGACAAAGGAAAAACTGAAAATCAGAGAGGATGAAGAAATTCGTAACGGTGGGTTTGGTAGGGTGAAATTGAGACGGCTAACAAAAGCACATGGAGACAATGAAGAGCGGATGGTTACTGAGGAATTTGAGGTAATAATGTGTTTACTATACTTTAATATGTAATTTTGTTAATATGTTCATGTAACCCTGTTTTACGCTTGAATATATTAGAAGTTGTTTGTAAAACCTTGTTAATCGAATTGTAATAGGTTAAGTTGCAAGAGGTTGAAAAGGAACTACATAACCTGATTAGCGATAAACGAGCTGTGGAGAAAAATTTAAGGAGGCTACGTAGGAGGATACCAGATAATGACAAGTTGTTGGATTTAATGAGCACATTTGAACGGATGCTTGAAAAAAAGCCGAAATGGCAGAGACAGAAAAAAAGCGATCAAGCGCAGGCAGATGAGATGATACAAAATGTGATGAGTAGCTTAGGGAAGGACGTGGCTGAGAAGTCTGATGTAGAGGAAAACTATACGGACGAAGATAATATAGGTAAGTATTGTGAAACAAAAATGTTGCTTTTGTGTTACCATATATATAAGGTTAACATGTATTTTTATTTATGTTACCCCACTGCAATTCAAATTGTGTTAACATTATTATTTTTTTTAATTATGTAACCCCTACATTGCTACTTATGTGACACATGTGTTTATGTTAACAAAAATATTTTGTTAACGTAAACTATATTTATGTTCACCTATATAAAAACATAAATTGTTATTTGTGTAAAACAGTTTAACAGTTAGTGTGTTCACCTATATAATGGGACATGTAAAACAGTTTTAACAGTTAGTGTGTCGTTGTTTGTCATGATAACAGGGGGTGGGGGTGAGACTAGGGTGGATAGCCCGTTGGTTGAGGCAAATGTTGACAAGTCGACTGATTTAGCGGATGAGAATGCAAACTCTACTCTTAATGAAGAGGATGTTGGTAGAAAGGATGATAGTCCATTGGCCACGCCAAAGGTGGACACCTCGCCGGGTGATAACCAAGGAAAATTCAAAGGTATACTACATGTTAAACAAATATATAAGGTTAACATATAATTTTTTATGTTACCATTTCAATATGTGTTAACATTTTAATTTTATGAACATAAGTAAAACAATGTAAAAAATATGATTTGTATTTCAGTCACTCCCTACATTTTATTTTATGTTAACATAAATATTATTTGTATTGGTGTTACCCTACATTTTATTTTATGTTAACATGTGTTTGTGTATAAATATTTTATGTTAACATACATTTTATTTTATGTGACAAAAAAAATATTTATGTGACAAAATATTTTAGCATGTTAACATAAAATATTTTATTTTATGTTAACATATAAAGAATATTTATATTAGCATGTTAACTTATTATATTTATGTTAACATGTTAACCTATAATATGTGACAAAATATACTTTTTTAACCACTGTTTTATTACATAAAAACAGTTTTATGTAAACTCCCAAATAATAGTTTTTACATAATAGTTTTTATGTAAAAATGTAGTCTTGCGTGTGTGTGTGTTTCATTGTTTTTCATGATAACAGGGAGTGGGGTTGAGGCTAGGGTGGATAGCCCGTTGGTTGAGGCAAATGTTGACAAGTCGGCTAATTTAGCGGATGAAAATGCAAACTCTACTCTTAATGAAGAGGATGTTGGTGGAAATGATGATAGTCCATTGGCCACGCCAAAAGTGGACACCTCGCCGGGTGATAAGCAAGGAAACTTCAAAGGTGATGCCCATGTCGTCGCCTCGGATGACATGAGGGGTGATAATGGAAATTCTAATTTAGTTGAAGAGGAACATACAATGGGGCCCGCCGAAGGTACAATTGTAAAACATGTGATCTTGTAAAAATAACGTAATTGTTAGTTAGGTAATCGATTGTGAACAGTACTGATGTTGTGGTGCGATGACAGTGGTTGGTGGAGAGGGGAATGTAATCAAAAAGGAAAGCACCATTGGGGCGGCCGAAGGTAACAATGCTCAAACATGTTAACTTATATGAACACAAAAAGTCTATTTATGAAAAAAAATTTATTTATGTTAACATATAAGTTTATTTATGTTACCAAACATTATGTGTTTGGTGAAAAGGATTTATGTTACCAATTTTGTGGTTGATTTTAGGGAATGAGAATGAATATCCTAATGAAGAGAATGTTGGTGGAAAGGATTTTCACAACGCTAATGTGTTTGAAGAGGGAACAAGTCCGGTTGTAGATGTTAGTGCAGATAGCAAAGGTATAGTACGTGATTTAGTTTATATGTGTTTTGTTATCTTATTTTTTTTTTGGCATCTGTTACAAAATGTCTTACAACATTATTGTCTTGTGTGTTTGGAAAAGAACCAGTTGTGGTGGAGGAGATTGAAGAGATAATTGTGGAAGAACCGGTTGAACATGCTAATATAATGAAAGAAGTTCCCTGCAAAAAGGGTATTGTGCCAAGAAAAAGTATTTAATTTGTTGTTTGAAACGAAAAAGTGTAGCAGAAGTTAACGAAATCCTGTTTTTTTTTTCTTTTTTATATTAGAAACATGTAATGTGGCGGGGGTTGAAGGAGTTAAAAGGGGAAGTGCGTTGGGGGCTGACGAATGTCCGAGTTTTAGTCTTGGATTGTCACAGGTGACAGTGGGTGTGGCGACCGGGGGGTGAAAATGATGATTTCGACGGTGTTGGACACTGGGTTTTTGGGACAGATGAAATGCCGTCGTTTAGCCTAGGTCTTACGCAGTTAGAAGAAGAGGAAAAAAGTGGAACAGGTTGTTCAAATGTGAAAAATGAGAAGGGACGCACAGTAATGGGCATTGATGTTAATGGGATGTTGACAGAAGAAGAGAGACATGTATGGAAGTACGTGGAATCCGGCGAGAGGAGGAAAACCTCTAAAAACCAACGGTCATTCGAGGGGGCGTACTCAAGGTAAGGTTATATTTTAAAAATGTACTTCAGTTTGGGTGTTAAAAAAATAGAAGGTTAAAAAACAAACTTTTTAACATTTTAAAAGATGTGATGTATGGCTGGTGAAAGCCATGTGACCTCTACTTTGCTAAGTGTACTTTTAACAATTTAAAACATAAAAGCCATGTTGGTCACACTAAAAATTTAAGACATAAAAGATTTGTAATTACTTTAGTTGTCCTACTTCAGCTTTAAGGCATAAAAATTAAAAAATCTTTTTACAAACTGTATTTCTAAAAAACAGAAAACGTGTTACCACATGTAAGTGTGTGTTTTTACATGATTTTGTTTGCACGTGATTACCCCCCCCCCCCTAGTGTGACTGTAGCTACAGTTACATAAATATTACAAAATAACATTTATTAACTGTAACTAGAACTAGTTTAGTGCAATCAAAACACTTAGCTTTCTATGAAACTAGATTTTGTAGTTGTTTGTGTTTTGTTATTGTGGCAGTGTAGTTACTAACAAATGTTTTATTGTCACATACCAGATTTTGTACTTGTTTCTATGAGAAAGTACCATGTTTACACCAACCTACTTACCAAAATGCTTTATTCTCACCTACCAAAATTAAATTTTAGAGATAGACATTTGTTGATATAAATTAGCTGCCTTGCAACACAAAAAAATCACTCTGGCCAAAGAAAAGGGTTCTTGTGAAAAAAATGTTTAGGGGAAAATGCAAGTCATGGACCACAAAATACAAAGCAAAAGGGTCGTCTTCGTCTGGCGGGGGGGGGGGGGGGGCAAAAAAGAAACAGTCAGAGTTCCCAAACGAAGTGACAAGAAGGCTTTACGAAACCACGGCTCATTGGATTGCTGAAGTCAACGCTGCAAACGTTAAAAGTGAATTTATGGGCCAAAAGAATACCGAGATCGTTGTTGCACAAGCAAACTCTGGTGATGTAATAGTTCCCAAGACGGAACCGGGTGAGGTCGGTATTTCCGTGCATGATGTGGCATTTTCCAAGATGGTACAAAATGAGGTGCACGAGCCAGTTTGGGATGAAGATGATCCGTTTGATGATGAGTGGGTTTCTGAACTATGATTGGAGCAAGCATGTTACACCCGACAAACATCCACCTGCTGGCCGTAGGTTTTGCGCTGATTGTGGTAAGATACAACCGCTGGAACATTGGTGGCCTGAAATTGCAGATTGTTTGTTCATGAAAAAATCTGTGGCCTGTGATTCTAGTAATGTTACTTGGGCGGCACCCGACACTTCGTCTGATGGGTAGTCGTTTTTAATGTTACTGTTGCGCGTTTTTAATGTTTGTTGTTTTAGCTTTATTGTAACGTCTAATGCCTTTAAATTTTGTGGAAGTGTTGTAATGATAAGATGTTAGAGTTACAATCTGTTTGTTTGTTTTCAATGTAACACTGTTACATATCTCGTTTTAAAAAATGTACATTTAGTTGATGCACTTAGTTGATCCTTTGTGGTCACATAAAATGTTTATTAATAGAATAAGAATATTATAAACAAAAACCAAGTTTGATTCATATAAACTAGAGTTACATAACCCTACATAATCTTAGTTGATCCTTTGTGGTCACATAAATGTTACAAAAAAATGTGGGGGTCAGCTACAGTTACATAAATATTACAAAAACAAAACAACAGCTTAAAACACATTGATGCATTTAGTTGATCCCCCGTTACTATTACAAAAAGGGATCAACTTTTCTGAATCAAAGCTTACATAATATCAAAAGGTAAAAATAACTTAGCAAAATGGTTTTTAGCTGTTACCATTTCCTGGACACATATTCCCCAACTCCATCCTTATTCTTTCCGCTTCTTGTCGTTTTTTTTCGGCCGCAAGTTTCTTCAACTTGATTTTCTCACAATTTCGTGAGTCATGATCATTGACATATTGCTTACAATTATTGCATAACCTTAGTGGTTTTTGAGACCTTTCAACTTGCTTTTCAGCCTCTCCCACAATACGACGAACGTGACCGGTACCTTTGTTTCTAATTACATCCGGGTTGCCGACTGCCATCTCCAAATCAATAGCTAACAGTTGGCCAATCAACTCTTCAATCACCGCTGCCTTATTTTGAGAAGCGTTTGTCATGTCTGCTTGACCTAGAAATGTGCGGTCCTTCAAAGCTCTGATCTCGCGTGCCAGTGAAGCCAAACCAACAGGGTCACTCCTTAATGCATCGACACATTCGGATATTATTTCAAAAATCTCATGCCGAAGACTGGAACAGCCGGTGTTATCAACCCAATTATGGTACTGAGCTTCCCATACACGTTTGGGGAGAACATCCCTAGTCCACCTTTTGCTAATGTATTGGGAAGGGATGTTGTCTACTTTCTTAACTCGGTAAACACAAAAAATGTGTCTGCATAGGTATCCAATTCGGGTGAAGTTCTTACATGAACAGGAAGACGAATGATCTTTACTATCATATTCAACCTGCGGGGGTGCAAAAAGACACCATGGATAAGTATTTGGTTGGCATTGAATTATAGACATTGAATGTTTACTGTAACGTCTACAAAAAACATACATATGTAGGCATATAATGCTTATTATAATGTTACACAAACACCAAAAAAACTGTTAATATATAACATGTAAAAAAATATAACATATATTAAAGTTAAATAAACCCAAACAGCAATGGTTTTTTGGGCCATGGGTTTTTTCGTATACAAAACACATAGCATGTAAAAAAAATATAACATATATTAAAGTTAAGCTACATTAAAGTATATTTAATTATAGGTTACATAAACCCAAAAAATGTTAACACCATGTATTAGATATTTGTTATGAGTTTACCGTGAACATTTTCACATTGTAGGCATAGAATGCTTATTATAATGTTACACAAACATCAAAAAAACTGTTAATATATATCACCAATGGTTTTTTGGGCCATGGGTTTTTTCGTATGCAAAAAACATAACATGTAAAAAAATATAACATATATTAAAGTTAAACCACATTAAAGTATATTTAATTATAGGTTACATAAACCCAAAAAAATGTTAACACCATGTATTAGATATTTGTTATGAATTTACCGTGAAAATGTTCACATGTTTTCGATATAGTTAATTGTAGGTTACATGAACCCCAAAAACATGTTAACATGTATTATATATTTGTTATGAGTTTACCGTGAAAATGTTGGTGACATCCCGGTTTTTGTCAAGATGGGTAACAGAATACACATGTATGCCATCGACTTCCTCCGTGCCGGATACATAACAAAAAAACTTCCCTTTGAATATTTCCTTACGAACTTCCTGGAATATGTTGTGTGAGTATAAATCAAAGGCATGTTTCTCTATGGGCAACCCAGTTTCATCTTTAAAAGCTACTTCGAATGTCTTGTATCCGCACAATCTTTGCATGTAGCGTTGACTATCCATTCTTGTTTCAAAACACAACATGAACTGAACAAGTGTGTTCGCACTGGAGGAGTTAACTTTGAAGGAGGCATTAGAGCTTTCGCACCTTGATGTGGTCTTCATTAAACAACACATGGGAATGTCTCTAAAATAAGTTGGCACCCATTGATCCCTAATTGCATACATCTCTTTTAGCCAGCGGTGCTCTTGCAAACCAAAATCTTCCATCAGCTCTTCCCATCTAGATTCAAACGTAGAAGGCTTGATAAACACATTCCAAACCAACCGATGAATCCTAGCCCGAATGTTTGTATTATCTAAAAGATCGCCAGAAATCTGATTCACATTTAAAAGAAAAAAGCAACAACAACATTATAACATTGCGGAGGAGCGCGATTGATGCATGCAAAAACCATATGGCTAACCTAAAACTAATTCACATTGTGTTACCTTGGAAGGTAATTTCTTCATAATGTGCCACATGCAAAGCCTATGTTGCGATTGAGTCATGACTTGGGAAATTGCTTGCTTCATAGCTGGATCTTGATCACTTAATACAAGCTACGGTTGTTTCCCATGCACTTTAATAAAAGCTTCAAGCACCAATTTATATGATTCTATAGTTTCATTACTTAACAACCCGGCACCGAATGTGACACATCTCTTGTTGTTAACACCGGTAAAGGGTACAAAAATCATTTTGTACCTGGAAAATGCAAACAAGTAAATGTAACAGTTGCACAAAATTGTAAACAGTTACACAAAATTGTAACCAGTTAATAAAATGTTAACTAAACAAAATGAAAACAGTTAACAAAAATACTTACTTGTTGGTTTTATAAGTAGCATCAAAAGCAATTACATCCCCAAATGCTTGATAACTTATCTTCGATATTTCATCGACCCAAAACACCGACTTCAATTTCCCTTTTTCAACAACGAAGTCAAAATGAAAATCTGGTAAACTTTCAGAACGATCCTTCAAGCGGTCCAGAACTAATTGCGAGTCTCGGTCACCAATATGTATCCTCATAGAGTTGTACCAGTTCTTGAAATCTGTAGCAGTTCCGTTCACATTATGGTGACCACCTTTCATTGAAACTTGCAAACGATGAGCTATAGTAGGACCAATTTTGTTTAAACTCATTTGGTGAATAAACTGTTGGGTTGAGAACGTGAGCTTTCGAGATATCTTGGTTAAATCTCTGTTATACTCTTCAACTAAAGGATGATTGTGATTTTCACAGAACTTTTTGATATTGTACACGGACGTTTCTTCGCATACTTGTACCGTAATGCTTGCTGGACAATCGGTAACAGAAAATGTACGCTGCCTCATTTTCAAGGAGCTCTCACATAACGTGTCAAATTTACGTTTACCCTGTGGTTTTCCAGCCTTGTTACACCTCAAATACTTATGTGTAACAACATCTTTCCATCTCTTGGTCTGTCCTTTTCGAATTGAGAAACCAGCCTTAAAGGCATAATTTTTGTAAAACCGAACAACTTCTTCCTAACTATCGAAAGTAGCACCAATCGCGGGTTTAGGTGGGCACTAACATCAGGACACCAAAATGTGGTTCAGTTTGGAGTATGAAAGAAATTGTCTCCCTCGGACTCATTGGTATCTTGAAAAAAAGGTCAAAAAGGACAAAATTAGCTATACTTAGTGATGATGCTAAATCCAAAAAAAAAATAAATAAATAAAAGGTATAAATTATAAACTGTCACGGAAAGGTAAAAACACTAACAAAAATGTAAATTGTCACTAAGGGGGTTAAAAATACCCAAAAAAATTACAAAAAACTAATTAACTTGAAATATCAAAAACTAAGGGGTTAAAAATACCAAAAATTAAGATAAAAAATAAAGAACAACAAAAACAAAAAAACAAACCTACGGGTTCATGTGACCGAGAAAGAACAGGAGAGTTGCAATTAACTTGAAAAACTGGATTCACGTATAAAGGAGACGAAACAACCATATGATCTTCACCTGAAAAAACATTTATAAAACGTCTAGCGATTGAAAGATTGGATTTGGTATGGACAAAAAATGAAATAATAAAAGAAAACAATAACCTGGATCGTTTGATGTTGACACAACATACGAGGGTTCCATGATTACGAATTCAATGAAAACTCATTCAATGCTCTGAGATGATGACTACTCATTCAATGTTCCAGGGGCTATTTTGGGTTTGGGAAGGGGTCGGATAAAGGGAAGAGGATTAATTAGATAATGTTATATGGGTGGTTTATGTTTAAATTAAGATTCAGATGGCGCCTCTTATGTTTAAGGTCAAATCAAGGTGGATGTAATCTTGGATCAGAATTCTCGAAGAACATGAAAACTCTGATAAATATGGACATGGTGTTTAATGGATGCAGGTACACGGGAAATATATTGGACTAAATTGCCCCTCTTATGAAAACTCTGATATATATGGACATACTGATGTGGTGTATTGTAGACCACATATGGATTTTGCAAGGGTTTTCTAAACTTGGTTGGGTTTTTATTTTATATTTTCCATATATATATATATAATCTGTTACTAATGGTATCAGAGCCATGGAATTAAAGGGGGGTATTTGTGTTATGGTTCAATACTTTTATATCTAAAATGATTAACCTATTTAAAAGGGAAAATACTGTTAAAAACAGTACAAGCGAAGAATATGATATTTCAAAAAATCTTGATTTATTAAATAAATGGACAATTCCTCATATCAACCCAAGAGTTATATACCAAATTGGAAGTTTTGATAATTTTTTAAATTGGAAACAAGTTGTTAAAACAACTGAGGAAGCTGTGTCAGTCAGTAATGAATAAATGATAATAAAACTTTTAAATCTTTCTGATTTAGTTAGATACAAAAAAGATTATAATTTTATTCATGTTGGTTTAGTCAAAGTTGCTTTTAAGCCTTTAACTTTACAAGGATTACCGGAAAGTTTTATAGCGGTATTACGAGATGCTCGTAATCTAAACTGGAAGCAATCATTAACGGGTATTATAGAAACCAGTCTAGCACATGGTCCAGTATATTTTGATGTTTATCCAGACTTACATTTGTCTTTATCTGATCAAAATATAGATGACGCTTTAACTTTATATGTAAAAACCCATGGATACAATTATGCTCAGGGTTCTGAAATAATTTGCATTTGTTATAGAATATATTATAGGTTATTAACCACCATGAATGCTAGATGCAAAAGAATTAATAAACAAAATGATGAAACAATATTAATAGAAACAAATTATGGAAAATCAAATATTTCTATTAGAAGACCAGTTAAATGGGAAGAAATAACATTCCCAGAAAATTGGGTAATAAACAAAGCAATAAAAAAGCAACCACAAATAAAACATAAGTTAAATAAGCTTATAGAAACACCTGAAGGAAATATAGAAATAGAATTTGAGGATAATGATTTTAAATCAATATCACAAAGACTTAATAGATCATCTTCAGCTAAGTCGTACATTTCACCTCTAGACTATAAGGTAGAGTTTCCTGAATCTTCTAGGGCCTCTACTTCTCAAATAAGACCTAATATGGCAGAAAATTTAAATATAAATAATGATAATCGAGTCTCAGGTGTCTATCACCAACAAGTTAGGGAGGAAGATACCGTATCTCAAATGAGTTTCAATCTTTAATGGATTACAAAAAATTAGATTTTAGTCCAGGATCTGCTATTAGAAAGCAGATATGCGAAAAATATAAGCAAGAAAAATGGAAACCTTTTATAAAATGGTTCATGGAATCATTTCCAAGAGATGAGAGAATAAGACTAGGAGAAGAATTTTATAAAGATCTTCAAATCCTACAACAAATTATAGAATTTCCAATATGGTTCATAAACAAATATTCCCAAAAATATGTCTCTATAATAGAAAAAAATTATAAATTAACTACAGGAACTATTATCAAGTCAATATTTCCTCCCCGAGAAGATTTTGAAATGAAAAGAGAAAATGAAGAAATATATTTCTCTGCTTTTAAAAAGGCAATAGCCAATGATTCTCTTCAGGCAATTGTCCTTTATGTCAACCAATTAATAAAGCAAAATAATTATACAAATTTATGTCTGAACAATTTGTCAGAACTCCTTCAAGAAACAAATAATAAGATAGAAAAATATATTTCAAATAATAAAGAAGAAGGAGAAACAAGTAAAACCAAAGATAATAATAACCTTATAAAAATCCAACCTACAGTTCAACCTCCCCTAGAAATAGAAGATTATAAAGTAAAACCCATAAATCAATTGATGGAAGTCTTAAAAGAAAGATTTTCCAAGTTAGAATTAAATACTTTGGAAGAAGAAAACATGAGTGATGAAACTTTCGAGGCTTATACAATAGATTCTATAAATAGATTAAATGGAAGAAAAAGACCAGAATCGTACAATACAAAATTTGCTGATAAGCCAAGACAAAGAATGTTTTACTATCCTAGACCCACTTCCCAAGATGTTTTTTATGAAGAACAAGAATATGAGATTTCCAATTCCTATAATGGAAAGTCCATATGCGAATGGAATCTAGATGGTTATACAGATAGACAAATATATATGATGACGCATCGTATGATGATGTACGCTACGATAGAAAAAATAATCAAAATAGTGATGTCAATGTATGCAAAATGATAATTGCAGGATTTACAGGCCAACTAAGAGGATGGTGGGATAATTATATCAAACCAGAAAATCAGTCTCAAATTTTTAATCATGTTAAATCAGAAAATGGCCAAAATGTTTCTGATGCAGTTTACACCTTAATACTTACCATCATAGAACATTTTACGGGAAGGTGGTCGGACAATTCTGAAACCATAAGAACATTGTTAAATGGTCTTAGGTGTACTACCTTAACATCATTTAGGTGGTATAAAGATATATTTTTAAGCAGAGTCTATGAACTCCCAGAGAATAATAGTTCTCATTGGAAGTCAAAATTTATTGATGGTCTTCCACCTTTATTTGCCGAAAGTAGAGGTGGACAACAAAACCGGTTCCTGGAACCGAACCGGAACCGAACCGGTTCCTACCCGTTTTTCGTAGGAACCGGTTCGGTTCCGTTTCAACCCGACGATCCGGGACCGGTTTGACATTTTTGGAGGTGGACCGGGTAGGAACCGGAACCGAACCGGAACCGGTTCTGGAACCGGTTCGACCGGAACCGGTTCGGAACCGGTTCTAGCCGTTGGAGTAGTTCTAGCCGTTGGGAAACGGTTTTATGGCCGTTTTTTGACCGTTGGGGTCAAAAATGGCCGTTTTTTGGCTCCCCAAACACCCCACTACTAGTATAAATAGGTATTTGGTGTAATGGGTTCATCACAACACTCAAAACGCAAACCCGAACGCAAAAAAATACAAAAAAACGCTATTACAACGTTCTGAGTTCTCTAATCTCTTGTTTTCTCTTCTTCTATATTCATATTTGTTGTTATGGCTGCCTCACAATCATCAGTTGGTCAAGGTTCCACCGCCGGACCAAGTTTCGTTCGTATTGTACCTCATAATCGTAATCAAGAGATTTGGTTGAATTGAGTGACCATTCATTGAAGGCTCGGTGCAAGTTTTGTGGGATTTATTTAAACCCACTTTCGAATTCAAATTTGAAGAAACACATCGAAAGACCGTATTGCAGGGCGTTGAAACAGAACGTCGAGTCGCAACAAACGCAAATGGATAGTGAAGGCGGAATATTTACATACCAAATTGATATGTTGTTTACCATTGCTCTGTGGGTGAACAACAAAAGTAGCATGAGCCTCTTCAGATATCAGAAGAACACAAATCATCACCTACACAAGCAGCGGAAACGAAAAACGAAAAAAAAAATAATATTTTACACTGTAACCGGTTGGAACCGGTTACAGTGTAAGAACCGGTTTAGGAACCGGTCAGAACCGGTTCCACCGGTTCCGGGTCCGAGGGTTGGGGAACCGGTTCGGTTCCCTAACCGGTTCGACCATGGAACCGGTTTAAACAGTGATGTTGACTAATGGAACCGGTTCTGAACCGGTTCCGGTTCCTTTGACCCTAACCGGTTCGACCATGGAACCGGTTTAAACAGTGATGTTGACTAATGGAACCGGTTCTGAACCGGTTCCGGTTCCTCTCTTTAAAGTATTTAATCAAAAGATTAGGGGTTGAATACTTTTTAGCATAAAATCATGAGAAGGGACATTTTTAAAATATATAGCCGAAAGGGTAAGAAAAAGTCTTCGAGGAGATAATGTCCAAATTCCCTATGAAAGTTAAACTTATGGAAGACTCATTGGGGTTTGTGTGCAAGATGGTCTAGCCTTATATAATGAATTAAAATTAAATCACCAAATCAAAAAATAAAATTTAACAGAAAAAAGACAATTAGGTCAATTCTGTAAACAATTTGGAATGGAATGTAAAAAAGAGGATAAAGAACGAAGTCCTTATAAAAATTATAAACAAGCTTCTAGAGAAAAATATTTTGCTAAAAGAAGAGAAAAACGTTATAAAAGAAAAGCAAATAGAAAAGAAAGATGGACCCCAACGTGTTATATATGCAAAAAGAAGGGTCATACAGCAAACAGATGTTACCAAAGAAAAAATATGAAGAGTAAAATTAATAATTTAAATATAGAAGAAGAAATCAAAGAAGAACTATATAGGATTCTTGATACAGAAGAATCTACAGACTATAATTCTGAACCAAATTCGGATCCCGAAGATTGTGAAAATTGTTGCGAAAATGGAAAAATTATCTATTTTTCTTTATGGTCAGTTTGGTAGTATAAGACGTCTCCGGTGTCGCTAACATAATGGTCTTTCTTCAAGCTTCTAAGCAGCTCACCAAGCAGGTGGAAAGGTATAGGCGATGACGACTTTTTTGGTTCTCGGTAGTATTTCCCAAGCACCGGTTTTGCAGCCTCCGTCTACAAGAAATTAATTAATAATTATCAGTACAAATGCAAGACTTTATCAATGAAACTGAATGCACTGTTATATTAACAAGAAATCAACCATTTTTTCAAAGCAACAAATAATCTTTTCAATAGAATTGAAAAAAAAAAAAAATCTTCGTAGATAAGAAGTTTGACAACAAGGAAGGGTCAAAGCATGTGACTTTAATATTCAAATTTGCTACATTTCCTGTAGCTTTTTCAAGACTTCCTTATAAATGAAAGCAGTCCTTCTAATATAATATTTATAATTTAGTAATAGAATTTATTTCTCAAGCATTGCAATGTCATCTTTTTGAATTTATAAGTTTTACTAAGAAAAAAGGGGATGGTTCCTGGAATTGAACAAAACATGAATACTAACCGCCTCGATTAGGTGATAGTGCGGGATTTGGGGAAAGAGATGGTGAATGACATGCGTTCCAATGTCGTGATGGATGTTATTAATCCAGCCATAATCACGGTCTATGGTGGTCAGGCCTCCCCTTAGATAACTCCATTCCTGCAAAAACAATAACTTTATTATTAATTGTTATTATTAACAAAAAATTTCATAGCCTCTTTTCTTCATTTCTCATATCCCATTTGTGGGTCCTGTGAATACCGTGCAAGCAGGACTCAAACTTGACAAATGATACAAGGCATTGAGGTACAATCACTAAAATCAAAAGTTGGCTCTTTTTTTTTTATGTAAATCATAAAAAACGTTTTAGACCAGCAGTCAAAGGTCCACAATACCCTTCAATAATGAATCTTGTGGCGAAAGAATAAAGCATTGCTCTTTTATGGACTCTTTTTTTTTTCGGAACATGTTTTGATAGATTTTAGTACAAAGTATGAGGTAATAGTATACCACCAATTAACAGGAAACTAATTTAAAAACGGAATACCTTTCCGCGATACCAAGGAAGCTTATCTTCATGACCGTGGTGATGCAAGTAAGTAACAAAATCCAACCACATAACATTTATCTGAAATCAAAGCATAATCCCACATCAGATGACAAATTCCAGCCTTTTCAAATTCAAGCCTCGACTTATTACTTTAACAACAACATAATATAATGAGAATATCAAAATTACCAAATACGGAATGCCATAAAGTTTTAGCATTTGCATCGGACCAACAACAAAGTTCAAACCGAAAAGCAAAGCTAGCATTGTTGTCCAGCAAATTGTTGAAGTGATCACGTCTTTTTTCTCAGCGGGGACAAACAAATCGCTATTTGGATCAAAGTGTGAACCACTCTTTCCGGGAGATCTATTCCACTGCAAAAGAAGAAGCACGCATGTTGTTGTCATAAAATTCATCTAACAATTTGAAGGATATGAAACAAACAAACAAGTAAACTTACAAGGTAAAAAGGATAAGCAAGCATTGGAAAAGGGAGGGTGAAGCGTAGTGTCCGTGTCATCCAATCCAAACTCTTGAATGTTTTCTCAGTTAACTGTAGAACAAAAGTTGGAAAATTAAATAAACTGATCATAAACTGCCAACACAATGTGAATGTGATAACTAAGCATACGAAAGATACCGGATGCCATGATTCATCGTTTTCAACATGTCCATGGTTTTGGTGATGCGTTCTATGGCTTATTCTCCTGTAGTAATGAAATACCAATTCATGATCAGATCGATTTGTGATGCAGCCGTAAGGATTCATGTAGTGAAACTAAAGCTTACCATCCATGATAAGGCACGAGAATTGAAGAATGTAAAAGATGCCCAACCACACTATTAAGCTTGGGATTGTTGGAGAAGCTTCCATGGCCACTACAAATCAACAAACAGAATGATTAGAATTTTCTTTTGACTTCTGTAGATCAAATGGTTGATTTTGTTGAATCGAAAATTTAAGGTTAACATTTCTTTACAGGTAGGGTAAATTGCAATAACTAGATCATATTGGACTCCACCTAGTGTTTCTAACATGCCTTCCAAATCCTCGTAAGAACATCAATTTCAGAGGATCTTATAAAACATCAAGCTTTTAAAACACTGCTAGAAAAACATTTCATTACAGCAATATACAGCCTTCACGGTAAGAGTAACACGACTTAGAAAGTAGAGGGGTTTTGATAACGAATTATAGGGCTGTAAAGTCAAGGTGTGCTCGGCTCGTTTATCTTAACAAACTAAAATGCTAAGCTCAAGCTCGGCTCGTTAAAAGCTCGAGCCGGATAGTTTATTTAAAAATTTTATTTTTCCATTTTTACACAATGATACATAAAAACAAAAACTAGTATTTTTAAGAAATACAATGCAGAATTTATAAACTACAAAATTGATAATTTATAAAAAAATGGGGCTTTAAATTAAACGAGCCAGCTTACTTAAGGCTCGAGCTCAGCTCGTTTTTCGAGTGAGCCTTGAGTCATACCAAAAGCATAGCATTTCTTAAGTCACATACATCAATATAACTTTCTATCAAACTGGAACCATCAGGTGACCAAAAACAAGAAAACAACCCAGAAAAACATGAACAAAATTAAAAAAAAAGAAGCAATTGAAGCATACCAATTTTGACCTTTTTATAGTCAAATTGCTGATTCTTTTTAGCCCAGAATAGAATAGTTGATATTGGTAATCAATAGTTGTATTTTATATAATAATAATAATAATAATAATAATAATAATAATAATAATAATAATAATAATAATAATAATAATAATAATAATGGTGTAGCAATTTGTTTATAATTTTGTTTTTCCATGAACACAAAGTAAAGGTAAGCAAGCAGCTTAACAAGTAGATTAAGAAAGATTAGTACCAGTCATGACCAAGCACAAACAGTGCCCAAAACATGGTCCCTTGAGCAGCCCAATAAAGCGGCCAAAGAAGGCAGCTGTTGAGATGGGCAGCAGCTGCAGCCAAGGCAAGAACAATAGCAACATCCCTTGCAACATAGCCCATTGACCTCCATGGATCTTTGACCCAGCAATGCTTTGGTATAGCAGCCCTAATGTCAGCCAACTTGAATGGCGGCGGTGCCCCTGCGTCAAATAACAACTTCTTCTTGTCTTCTTCTTCTTCTTCTTGTTGTAATGGGATTGTTGTTTGTGTCTCTTGTTCTGTTAATTGAATCCTCAATGGAGCACTAACCTTGGCTACTACCCTATCAAGATTCGGTGTTCTTGATGAAAAGATTGGATCTTTAGAACAGCATAAAAGAATAATATTTGATGATGGGTTGTTGATAAATCTTGTTTTTGTTAAAGATTGGTGAAGAAGAGGTTGTTTAATACCACTGCAGCCTGCTGAAGAAGATAACACCAATCCAGCAGCCATTCTTGTGTTTTTATCCCGCCCCACTAAACCCTAGATGGCTGCGTTATTATATTTATATTGAACTAGGGTGCCCAATTGGAATGGGATGCAACTGCAACTAGTCCATATGGGTCTATTATTTCTATCCCATCACCTTACATTTATTTATTTATTATTATCTTTTTTTAAGTCCAAGTCTTTTTTTTTTTTAAGGCGCGTTACCGTCGACTGTCACTTAACAGTCATTTTGCTGTTACAAGAGTAAAACTCTCTAGCGTAACAAATGATAGGACAAAAACCCGGATGAGCTTGAGATCCGGACTGACAACCTTAGAAAGGCCTAGCTCAAATCTTTTATTTATCTATTAATCCATTAAAAGTGATATAATTGATGATCACTGAATAACTCATGTCTTTCGATCACCGGGGAGAAATGGTAGATTCTTAAATTTATTTATTTGGTTGTCATTTTCATTTATTTTATTTTAAACAAATATTAATATTTAATTCTTCAAGATATTTATGAATGGCCGGTAATTTACTTTACGTAAAGGTCAAACTATTCAACAAAGTTTATTTTATAGCTTTAGATGTGCTTAATTGTGTTTGGAAATTGGAATATGTTAAGCGGTAACAACCTTGGGTGTATAGTCATCGTTTATTACGTTAAATAATTATCAAATTCTTGTTATTACAGATCACAAATTTTACGGACCGACATATTTTACATATGTGTCTGCATGTGTAACAATGTTGGTGTGAACGAGTGTGTTTATTTAGATAGTAGTTTATTACACATACATAAACTAAAGTAAATGCATGTGAGAAGAGTTAAAATGTGTGCATTTGTTACTCTAGTTGTGATGCATAAGGTGCATGGTTATATAAAAACATAATCAACTCTTTACCGTGATGGTTCGTTGCTTGAAGGCTATCGCGTCGTATGCAACTTTATTTGAATTTGCTAATTAATATTAATATATAATGATGAAAAGTGAAAATAAATAGCTAATTAAAATAAGATGGAATACATGCATGTATGCTTCCTATCCACCATCTAACTTTCTTAACTAGTTTTCAATGAATTGCAGTTTTATTTGACCCATTACTTAAAGTTTCTAACCATGAACGTTAACTTGTTAGAATAAAATCTTACTTATAAAATGGATAGTGTACTAATTTAATCATTAAATCAGCGACCAATTTGATACTTGTACTAATTTGGTACCCGTCGCGTACATGTACTCATACCGGTACCCAAACCACTTTAGGTTGTACCGGTTTCAAGATCGTCAGAGATTTGAGAATAAAAAAGCAAAGCGCTACAAAAACGGGTAGCGCACAATACCCGTACCATACCGGAAAATTTGGTACGGGTATTGATACACGTTTTTATTAATTTTCGATGCGGATACAAATACAGGCACTGTGTCAAGCTCATCCCTTCATTTAGTTAAAATATAGAATCAAGACTAATATAACTATTATGGCCTTTGTTTTTATTGAGTCTTTGTTAATGATGACCCAAACCATGACTCGCCGTCCATTTTACAAAGATACGTCAATATGACAATATATAACAATATAGCATATAATAAGTGGTCATAACCCTATGAGTTACAATCAACTTGATGTAGAGTTATTGCATATTCATTTAATAAGTAGATTTTTAAATATATTTTGAGAAGATTAGTTAATATATAATAAGTTGATTGTAACTCATAGAGTTATGACCACTTATTTAGATGGATTAAAACATCATTTTATATTTTTTTTAGGTATCTCTATCAACACCAATATTTAGTAAACTAAATTTGATGTTTTACTATATGGTTGTCTACGTCTAGTCTTTAAATTTGGTCTAAAGGTAGACCTTTATGTATTTGACAAGTTAAAATAGACGATAGAAGCTGTGAACATATTTATTTGACTTTAATAATTTGAAGTAATCAACATATATGACTAGTTGAATAATTTATACATTATTGCTTATAGAAGATTGGAGGGAAATATAAAGATATATTAGGAGCAGTTATAGTAAACTCAATATTATATTATTACATCATCATTTAATAGTAAACTTCAAGAAATATCACTTTGCTTTTAAGCCATTAATTAATAAAATCCTTAAAAGTCCACAATAATTTTCATAAAATACAAATTTCTGAACTAAACTTTCCAATGTGTTTTTAAGTATAACCAATTGATTAAATACCCATGGTCTGAAACTTCTTTAGAAGTTAATGATAAACCATTTGATCTTTTAAAAATATAAAGTTGATCTTCAAACCTAACTTTCTATACCTACTTTTGGACTCTTCAATTTGGAATATTCAAAGTTGAATATCCTATTTGAACACTATAAGATAACAAATTACTCCAAACATGTTGCATATACATTAATAATTAAACAAATAATGGAGTTTGAAGGCCGGTGGTTGTATTCTTAAGTCTTGTCCAATACACAATCACATAATGTACATATTTTTTCTGTTTAAAGTTAAATCCACAAAGCGCGTAGTAGTTCGTTAACATGAACTTTGTATAGTACATATATACTTGAAACAAGCTACATAAAACTTGTCCAGAAATGATGAAAATGTGAGAGAAAACACCTGTAATAAAATGCAGTGAAGAAGAAGGAATGATGATCATATCTGCCACCATTTTCTACGCTCCATTGCCTTTACAAGCTCGTTTGCTAAGGACGCAAAGTCTTCTGCTTCGTTGCTTAGATCTTGGGTCCTTTTGCTGATCCTCTGAAAAATTAGAAATTCAAATGTTGTAAATTATAGTTGAAACTGTCTCTTGCTAATCAAACAAGGCATATATTCATTTGGAAATGATGAATAAAAACAATTCCTACATCAAGCTTTTCCTGGCGCTCTAAAAGCTTGTTTCTTGCTTGTGCAGCAATTGAAGAAGCATCCTGAAGAAAAACAAAAACAGTCATTAACATAATTTGTAACTATTTAAAGTTTATATTATAGCCATATTAGGAATTTGTTTGGTTACCCCTGCATTCTTTCTATATTTAGCAATAATCTCTTCGCGTGTCCTCACTCTAGGTTCCTCATTATCACCATCAAATAGCATTTCTCTCTCAGTTTTCTTTCCTGGGTAATAAAACATAATGATATTATGTTCATTACAAGTCCAATCAACCATAGATCAGAAATGATTTTCAAACATACCAGTTTCCTCCTTTAGTTTTGAATGTGATGACGAGGCAGGCATGGATACAGATACAGGTTCGTCGATTTCAATGTCATCTGCATTAACATATACAATAAAAATAATTTAGTGGGCCAACCCATTCATTTTGTCATTTGTAATGTATACTTTCAAAACTATTTAGCCTACCTATATCAAGCTCTATTTCTTCCTGATCATTAACATTACTTTCAAGTGGATCCGGAAATGGATTCTTTGAAAAGATTCTGTCCAGATTGTTGGAGCCTAACTTATATTCTTCAGGAAAGTTGACGTTGCTATTCGTTTTTCCTCCTTTAAATCCTTTAAGAATATTAACAAGTGCTACAGGGATACCCTGCAAAAGATAAATGACAAGATCAATTATCAATTGTGAATATTTTAGCATAGTTGCTGATCATATTGTAAACATTTTATTACTATCATTTTAGCAAACATAGTGATGATTAGTTTCAACCTGTTTTCTCTTTTGATGTTGAGAACTGCTAATCACGGCTTCTACTGCAGCTGCAAGAACTTTATCATGAAGTGAAGGAAAAGATTCCATAACCCTACAGTAATGAAAGCAAACCAACATCATTATATTGACTATGTGGCATCTTATGTGGACAAAAAATAAAGATAAATGTACCTGCGGCCATCATCACTTTTCAGTAAAGAGAGAAATGCCACTTCCGACCCATTTATCTACAACATATTGATCAATATTTCTAAAATACTACACATTTAAACTTCAATGGTTGTAAAATTTCTAGAATAATACCATGGCAATCTGCCCGTTCTCTGTAGAACACATAGTCCTCTGCATATTCGCCTTGTAACTCCACCTTAATGTTGACATTAATGAGGCTACTTTCACCAGTTCTAAGTCTGGCAAGGATCTGTATAAAAGTACTCGTCAATATACCTTATTTAATATACATATACATGCATTTATGTAAAGATTATTTTTGTATGCCTATAAGAATGAAAGTAGACAGAGAGACCTGATTTCCAATTCGCCAGATTGATATAGTAATACTAATCCACACGTTTTTTCATCTTTCTTAAAAGTTGAAGTCCAACAGCAATGCTTCTCAAGTTTTACTTTAAGCAACGGTTTTTCATTCCCCTAGCAAAATAGAAGTTATTAATAACTCACCATCAACAACTTTGATCTGTTTACTTGCCATCGGTTGATTTGGATTGTATTCTATATTTATTAGGACAAACGGGGTAGCTTATAAAGCTTCATTAAAATAGAGGACGAACACCACACCTGAACCACAGATTTTAAACGATATAAGCGCAGAGCATCCTTGCAACAGAGTAAAACGAGTGAATCCATTGCATTCTGCCCTGATTTGATATGGTCGGTTTCATTTGCAGGTTCATTTCTGACTGC
Organism: Bidens hawaiensis; assembly: GCF_021521415.1. Classification (NCBI taxonomy): domain Eukaryota; kingdom Viridiplantae; phylum Streptophyta; class Magnoliopsida; order Asterales; family Asteraceae; genus Bidens; species Bidens hawaiensis. The sequence goes on from NW_027492062.1 coordinate 718,591, forward strand.
AACATCCTTGGTCAACTGTGTTGACTCCTTTTGTTCCACTGACTCAACTATGGAGGTACTTCCCTCTGAAAGAATATACATAACAGTTGTATTATTGTTAAATATATTACGTTCGTAAAACAAATACCATAAAGCATGACACTTTTGAAATTTGTAAAAGAAGAAAAACGAATGCTATTAACAAAACTATTTATTGAATAATAATGGGCCAGATGTGATTACAAAAATCATACTATTAAGATCAAAACTATTTTTTAAATAATATGATTTAGAAGGTATTATGCATTTTAAATACTCATTGAGAGACTTCCAACCCGTTTAATTCAGCTAAAATCGCTAACTTTAGCCATTCTAGCATAAAACAAAATAACAGAGTGGTCATACTTGCCTATAATATGCATGGATATAGCCGCTGCATCTTTCTTCAATTGCATCGGTTTAGAGTTGATCATGTGATTACTACCATCAAACACATATAACTTTGCATCTTTGGTAGCTACAAACATCAATTTCTCTAGATTTTTGTCAACACTCTTTGGTCCCGCACCTTTAGGGCTTTTAACATTACCACCATTATACACAAATGATTTCCATGTCATGGAAATCACTGGACTGCTAGGATTAGGTGATGCTTCAGTTAAGAATGAAACAGAGAATGAGTTCATATCAAGCACTGCAACCTGCAATGAAGGCATTTTAGACCGGAAATAACCGTTGAATGATGTGTTAAATACCTAAATCAGTATTCAGAATGTTGACTTACACGACCACATTCATGTGCAACAGCTAGCTTAACTCCATGGTCCATATATTGAAGAGCTTGAACAGGGGAATCGAGGAGGTGGAAAGAAGCGATACACATGGGACCTCCGCCTTCAGGTTGTTTATGAACTGAAAACAATACTAACTTGTGTTAACTATGAAGTAAAGCATAAAAAAGTTGAAATGAATGCTGAAAATAGGCTTACCTTGTTGTTTGGTTCCCGTGACAACATGAAGGTCTGTCTCTTCTGAGCTCGAATTGAGATTATACACACGAATCTACAAACTCAGGATATAAGTATGCAATCAGGTCAAGCATGGTCAACCGTTATAACCATTACCATAGAAGCATCTCTTACCAAACCAAGTTGATTACCAACTGCTAATCGCGAAGTTGAGGAGCACAAGCTCAGTTCAGAAACTGGAGAAGTTGAACCACTCACTTCCACATCTTTCATCTGTCAATTGTCTCAGACATGTTAAATGAACTCCTCTTTGATCCATGAAAAATTTAACATAAGGTAGTGACTAACCGCTCCTATAACACAAAGGATTGACAAGACTGGTGAGGTGGCATCCCAGATTCTAACAGATCCATCCATGTAACCAGCTATGTAAACTCTCTCTATCACATAACCTTCAGGAGAATTAAACTGATACACTATGCCTCCTGATATGGGCCAGCCACCCCCCTCAGATTTTTGTGTTGGACTGGCCTTCAGATTTGTAGCTATCTAAGTAAAACATAATGTTTATATTAATAACACAAAAGCAAACATAAAACCATAAATGCAGTATATAAGTTACCTCCAAAAGAAACTTTGAAGTGTTTTCATTGCCAACTAATGAGATAAGTTTTGCTGTACTTATGACTGGATTAAGTGTAGGTATAACTGCAGGACATTCTAGAGAAGATAAAGTAATTCTTTTTTCATGTTGAGATGTTAAGGCCGATAAATCCTTATGATTGACTAACTGCAGATGTCCTGGGCTTGTGAGGACTAATAAATCAGCACCATTATTATTTATTGCACTCGGTAACAAACTCATATCAGCAAACGAGCCAATAAGAGTGACCTCTGCACAAACCACACATCTTAGGGTTTCCATCCCAGGGCTCCATTCAAGGCTCAAAACCTGCAATAAAATCAACCCATTTGTAAGTAAACGGGTCAAAATTACCATCTCTACTAATCTGTTAAGCTCACCGTTAATACTTCATCAGACCCAATTTCATCACCTCCATAAACAAACAGTTGCCCATCACAGTCATTTTGGGATTTAGTGTTTGCCGACCAGTGCAACACAATGACAGGTAGTTTCCTTTCAGCAGATGACAACTGCAACCTTACAACATTATTGTTTGATGCTGCAGCTTTTTGTTTTTTACTAGATTCAGTGGTTGAAGTTTTCCAAAACATGATATCTCCATCTATGTATCCAGCAGCAACAACTGTGCCATTAGAAGACACCCAACAAAGAGCAGTTATTTCTTTTTCCTCCAAATCATGTTCCGGTTGACCAAGAACTCCATTCTTTAGTTCAAGATCCTTATCACCTCTAACTACAACCACTTGAGCTTCAAATATATCCCATAATATAATTAAGCCACTCTCATATGCAACCAAAACTCTGCAAAAGAACAACCGATCGATATAGTATATGGAAACTAAACTCCCGAAAGATATAAACAAGAGAACTTCAATAAATACTTGTATCTTGCCTATTCCCAGAAGAAGACGGTTGATGAAGAACTCCAACAACAGTCTGATGATCTGGACATGATGACTCAGCTGCTTCTGTGGAGTAAATAAAAATACACCAATTATTTACTAAGCACCAACTATTTAGTGTATAAGATTAGTATTTACCAGTAAGGGATTGGGCTGAAATATGATACGGTAGTAATAAAAGTTGTCCATCCTCTTCATGCTTTAAAACAGACATCAAACCATTATCATCTCCAACATACCTGCATTTAGTAGTTGGTAACACACATAAATTTTCAGAAAAGTATATAGTATTGCACTTGTCAAGTATCTTACATGAAGAAGGAGCCGTAAATGACAGAGAAACTTGTAATATTGGAGCTCCATTGCAAAGTAGAAGCAATGGACCTATTTTCGAGATTCCACACCTGCACCAAGTCATGAAACAAAGGTTGTAATTAAAATGTTAAAAATGAATGATAAGGAAGGAAGTAGTGATTACTTGTATTTCATTGTCATTGGAGACGGTGACTAGGAAACCTTTGTTGGCTAGAAACTGCAAGAGAAATAGAATATCAAACATGCTTATACTAACATCAGAAAGAAGAAAATGAAAAAAAAAAAAACCTCCAAATACTTGAAAGGTAATTGTTTAGGAGAAATGAGGAGTGCTTCAATATTATCACCACCAATCACTTTTATCCTGCCATCTCTGCATTGAAATAACAAGAAAGATATATGTTAATTATAAAAGTAAAAGAAAAAAAACAAGTGAGTAGAAAAGGAAAAAGAGTGAGTTACAATGTTGCAAGGGCTAATAGACGCTGAATAGGATCAAAGGCGAGAAGTGATGCGGTAGATGGGATACCGTAATGGAGTGGTGTTTGAAACTCCAAATCTTGTGGTGTGAGGCATCCTTTAAGATTCTGGTAGGCAATATAACATGAATCATTTATTTATTTAAAAAAAAAAGAAAAAAAGAAGTGTTGTGTAGGGTTAGATTGGTGATGTTGCCTAGGCCACCATAGAAAAGTAAGTAATTCATTTGAAAACAAACAAACAGGTGATTGATTGGTGTATTATTGTTATTCTGCTGGTGCTTATATGCATTTAGGTTAGGTTTGTCCAAAGAAAGAAAAGATGTAGAATCAATCAGTTGATGATGAAACAATAGCAATAGCAGCAGCAGATTCACTATGAAATAAAAATAAAAATATAGATGAATTAGATTAGATTAGATGAGCATCGTGGTGACTGTAAATCAATGATGAGCAGGTTCATAACAGTTTCTAATAATAATAATAATAATTTGGTAGTAGTACCTGATGATGAGGATGATTGTTCTGAAGCTTGGTAGTAGCCTTCTGTAACAGTTTCTTCGCAAACATCACTCAACGCAAACTGATTCTTTCTTGGAATCCAATAGGCTTTGAAGTCTTCTCCGGTCTCTCATACATTCATTTCAAACATAATAATAATAATAATAATAATAACAACAACTAAAAAGGAATACTAAAGTATTTTCTTTCAACCTTCCAACTCTCTTCAAAGAAAATAAAAAATTAGTAACTGTTATCATAGCATTTTCTTAAATACCTTTTGCAGTCATGTTAAAATTAAATTACTATCTAATGCTAAGTAATAAATGCGTTTCGTCACATTAACTGTCATTAACTATCAGTTTAATCTTCAAACCTCTACAAAAATTCCTTTACGTGTCACATCTATATAGCGTATGATCAATAAAACATAGCACATCTCATACATAACTACATCATATAACCAATATTTTCTTCATCAATATGTATGACACCTAAATTATATATATATATATATATTAAATAGAGGATTTTTCTCTCCTTACTAAAACACTATTCCATTACTGTTGAATATTTTATTATTTTCTTCAATCATTGGTAGACGTATTCTTTTTCTTAACCACTCAATTCTATCGACTTTACTTTCCCAACTTTAGTAAATTCTTCTACTTTCATTTTCACTTTGTTTTACCACCATAACTCATCATCATCAAAGATTTTGCCTTTTAATTCCGCTGGGTATGTTTTTTCTCCGGATCAGTGAACATACCCCTTTGGCAATACTGGCAAAATTACGAACGGGCCGCGGGGTGGCTATAGGGCATAATTGTGGATCCGATTCTTTCGAAGGATCATAAAATATAGTTTGGAGGTCACCAAGACCGAATTTCTGATCCGATTCAGTGCTTCGTCCCATACTCAGTTTTTTCTCCGGATCAGTGAACATACCCCTTTGGCAATACTGGCAAAATTACGAACGGGCCGTGGGGTGGCTATAGGGCATAATTGTGGATCCGATTCTTTCGTAGGATCATAAAATATTGTTTGGAGGTCACCCATACCGAATTTCTGATCCGATTCAGTGGTTCGACCCATACTCAGTTTTTTCTCCGGATCAGTGAACATACCCCTTTGGCAATACTGGCAAAATTTCGAACTGGCCGCGGGGTGGCTATAGGGCATAATTAGGGATCCGATTCTTTCGAAGGATCATAAAATATTGTTTGGAGGTCACCAAGACCGAATTTCGGATCCGATTCAGTGGTTCGTCCCATACTCAGTTTTTTATCCGGATCAGTGAACATACCCCTTTGGCAATACAGGCAAAATTTCGAACTGGCCGCGGGGTGGGTGGCTATAGGGTATAATTGTGGATTCGATTCTTTCGTAGGATCATAAAATACCGTTTGGAGGTCACCAACGCTGAATTTCGGATCCGATTCAGTGGTTCGACACATACTCAGTTTTTTCTCCGGATCAGTGAACATACCCCTTTGGCAATACTGGCAAAATTTCGAACTACCCGCGGGGTGGCTATAGGGCATAATTAGGGATCCGATTCTTTCGAAGGATCATAAAATATTGTTTGGAGGTCACCAAGACCGAATTTCTGATCCGAATCAGTGGTTCGTCCCATACTCAGTTTTTTCTCCGGATACGTGAACATACATACCCCTTTGGCAATACTGGAAAATTTTCGAACAGGCCGCGGGGTGGCTATTGGGCATAATTATTGATCCGATTCTTTCGTAGGATCATAAAATATTGGTTGGAGGTCACCAACGCTGAATTTCGGATCCGATTCAGTGGTTTGACACATACTCAATTTTTTCTCCGGATCAGTGAACATACCCCTTTAGCAATACTGGCAAAATTACGAACGGGCCGCGGGGTCGCTATAGGGCATAATTGTGGATCCGATTCTTTCGTAGGATCATAAAATATTGTTTGGAGGTCACCAAGGCCGAATTTCTGATCCGATTCAGTGGTTCGTCCCATACTCAGTTTTTTATCCGGATCTGTGAACATACGCCTTTGGCAATACTGGCAAAACTACGAACGGGCCGCGGGGTGGCTATAGGGCATAATTGTGGATCCGATTCTTTCGAAGGATCATAAAATATTGTTTGGAGGTCACCAAGGCCGAATTTCTGATCCGATTCAGTGGTTCGTCCCATACTCAGTTTTTTATCCGGATCCGTGAACATACCCCTTTGGCAATACTGGCAAAATTTCGAACGTGACGCGGGGTGGCTATAGGGCATAATTGTGGATCCGAATCTTTCGAAGGATCATAAAATATTGTTTGGAGGTCACCAAGACCGAATTTCTGATCCGATTCAGTGGTTCGTCCCATACTCAGTTTTTTATCCGGATCTGTGAGCATACCTCTTTGGCAATACTGGCAAAACTTCGAACGGGCCGCGGGGTGGCTATAGGGCATAACTGTGGATCCGATTCTTTCTAGGATCATAAAATATTGTTTGGAGGTCACCAAGACCGAATTTCTGATTTGATTCAGTGGTTCGTCCCATACTCAGTTTTTTCTCCGGATCAGTGAACATACCCCTTTGACAATACTGGCAAAATTTCGAACTGGCCGCGGGGTGGTTATAGTGCATAATTATGGATACGATTCTTTCATAGGATCATAAAATATTGTTTGGAGGTCACCAAGACTTAATTTCTGATCCGATTCAGTGGTTCGACCCATACTCAGTTTTTTATCCGGATACGTGAACATACCCCTTTGGCAATACTGGCAAAATTTCGAACGGGCCGCGGGGTGGCTATAGGGCATAATTGTGGATGCGATTCATTCGAAGGATCATGAAATATTGTTTGGAGGTCACCCATACCGAATTTCTGATCCGATTCAGTGGTTCGACCCATACTCAGTTTTTTCTCCGGATCAGTGAACATACCCCTTTGGCAATACTGGCAAAATTTCGATCTGGCCGCGGGGTGGCTATAGGGCATAATTAGGGATCTGGTTCTTTCGAAGGATCATAAAATATTGTTTGGAGGTCACCAAGACCGAATTTCTGATCCGATTCAGTGGTTCGTCCCATACTCAGTTTTTTCTCCGGATCTGTGAACATACCCCTTTGGCAATACTGGCAAAATTTCGAACGGGCCGCGGGGTGGCTATAGGGCATAATTGTGGATCCGATTCTTTCGAAGGATCATAAAATATAGTTTGGAGGTCACCAATACCGAATTTCTGATCCGATTCAGTGCTTCGTCCCATACTCAGTTTTTTCTCCGGATCAGTGAACATACCCCTTTGGCAATACTGGCAAAATTTCGAACTGGCCGTGGGGTGGCTATAGGGCATAATTGTGGATCTGATTCTTTCGTTGGATCATAAAATATTGTTTGGAGGTCACCAAGGCCGAATTTCTGATCCGATTCAGTGGTTCGTCCCATACTCAGTTTTTTATCCGGATCTGTGAACATACGCCTTTGGCAATACAGGCAAAATTACGAACGAGCCGCGGGGTGGCTATAGGGCATAATTGTGGATCCGATTCTTTCAAAGGATCATAAAATATTGTTTGGAGGTCACCAAGGCCGAATTTCGGATCCGATTCAGTGGTTCGTCCCATACTCAGTTTTTTCTCCGGATCAGTGAACATACCCCTTTGGCAATACTGGCAAAATTTCGAACTGGCCGCGGGGTGGTTATAGTGCATAATTATGGATACGATTCTTTCATAAGATCATAAAATATTGTTTGGAGGTCACCAAGACTTAATTTCTGATCCGATTCAGTGGTTCGACCCATACTCAGTTTTTTATCCGGATCTGTGAACATACCCCTTTGGCAATACTGGAAAAATTTCGAACGGGCCGCGGGGTGGCTATAGGGCATAATTGTGGATGCGATTCATTCGTAGGATCATAAAATATTGTTTGGAGGTCACCCATACTGTAACACTCTTGGCAAACACAACATCGTCCCACTCTTAGGCTATCCCACATCGGCCGTGGACAAGAGAGATCACTGGTTCATAAGTAATGTCCTGCCTCTTAACATCACCAACGCGTTTTGGGCAACCAAAAACAAATCCGTGAGCTCTTCGTGGGCAGAGCGGACAATATTGGTGGTGCGAGGGGCCGGATGTTACAGTTGGTATCAGAGCCACTCTTGTGCCGTTCGGGATGTTGGGACACTCCTCATCGAGGACGATGAGTCCAAAGGGGGGTTGTCTGTAACACCCTTGGCAAACACAACATCGTCCCACTCTTAGGCTATCCCACATCGGCCGTGGACAAGAGAGATCACTGGTTCATAAGTAATGTCCTGCCTCTTAACATCACCAACGCGTTTTGGGAAACCAAAAACAAATCTGTGAGTTCTTCGTGGGCAGAGCGGACAATATTGGTGGTGCGAGGGGCCGGATGTTACACATACCGAATTTCTGATCCGATTCAGTGGTTCGAACCATACTCGTTTTTTATCCGGATCAGTGAACATACCCCTTTGGCAATACTGGCAAAATTTCGAACTGGCCGCGGGGTGGCTATAGGGCATAATTAGGGATCTGATTCTTTCGAAGGATCATAAAATATTGTTTGGAGGTCACCAAGACCGAATTTCTGATCCGATTCAGTGGTTCGTCCCATACTCAGTTTTTTCTCCGGAACAGTGAACATACCCCTTTGGCAATACAGGCAAAATTTCGAATGGGCCGCGGGGTGGCTATAGGGTATAATTGTGGATCCGATTCTTTCGTAGGATCATAAAATATTGTTTGGAGGTCACCAAGACCGAATTTCTGATCTGATTCAGTGGTTCGTCCCATACTCAGTTTTTTCTCCGGATCAGTGAACATACCCCTTTGGCAATACTGGCAAAATTTCGAACTGGCCGCGGGGTGGCTATAGGGCATAATTAGGGATCCGATTCTTTCGAAGGATCATAAAATATTGTTTGGAGGTCACCAAGACCGAATTTCTGATCCGAATCAGTGGTTCGTCCCATACTCAGTTTTTTCTCCGGATCAATGAACATACATACCCCTTTGGCAATACTGAAAAATTTTCGAACAGGCCGCGGGGTGGCTATTGGGCATAATTATTGATCCGATTCTTTCGTAGGATCATAAAATATTGGTTGGAGGTCACCAACGCTGAATTTCGGATCCGATTAAGTGGTTTGACACATACTCAATTTTTTCTCCGGATCAGTGAACATACCCCTTTGGCAATACTGGCAAAATTACGAACGGGCCGCGGGGTCGCTATAGGGCATAATTGTGGATCCGATTCTTTCGTAGGATCATAAAATATTGTTTGGAGGTCACCAAGGCCGAATTTCTGATCCGATTCAGTGGTTCGTCCCATACTCAGTTTTTTATCCGGATCTGTGAACATACGCCTTTGGCAATACTGGCAAAACTACGAACGGGCCGCGGGGTGGCTATAGGGCATAATTGTGGATCCGATTCTTTCGAAGGATCATAAAATATTGTTTGGAGGTCACCAAGGCCGAATTTCTGATCCGATTCAGTGGTTCGTCCCATACTCAGTTTTTTATCCGGATCCGTGAACATACCCCTTTGGCAATACTGGCAAAATTTCGAACGTGACGCGGGGTGGCTATAGGGCATAATTGTGGATCCGAATCTTTCGAAGGATCATAAAATATTGTTTGGAGGTCACCAAGACCGAATTTCTGATCCGATTCAGTGGTTCGTCCCATACTCAGTTTTTTATCCGGATCTGTGAGCATACCTCTTTGGCAATACTGGCAAAACTTCGAACGGGCCGCGGGGTGGCTATAGGGCATAACTGTGGATCCGATTCTTTCTAGGATCATAAAATATTGTTTGGAGGTCACCAAGACCGAATTTCTGATTTGATTCAGTGGTTCGTCCCATACTCAGTTTTTTCTCCGGATCAGTGAACATACCCCTTTGGCAATACTGGCAAAATTTTGAACTGGCCGCGGGGTGGTTATAGTGCATAATTATGGATACGATTCTTTCATAGGATCATAAAATATTGTTTAGATGTCACCAAGACTTAATTTCTGATCCGATTCAGTGGTTCGACCCATACTCAGTTTTTTATCCGGATCCGTGAACATACCCCTTTGGCAGTACTGGCAAAATTTCGAACGGGCCGCGGGTGGCTATATGGCATAATTGTGGATGCGATTCATTCGTAGGATCATAAAATATTGTTTGGAGGTCACCCATACCGAATTTCTGATCCGATTCAGTGGTTCGACCCATACTCATTTTTTTCTCCGGATCAGTGAACATACCCCTTTGGCAATACTGGCAAAATTTCGAACTGGCCGCGGGGTGGTATAGGGCATAATTAGGGATCTGATTCTTTCGAAGGATCATAAAATATTGTTTGGAGGTCACCGAGACCGAATTTCTGATCCGATTCAGTGGTTCGTCCCATACTCAGTTTTTTCTCCGGATCAGTGAACATACCCCTTTGGCAATACTGGCAAAATTTCGAATGGGCCGCGGGGTGGCTATAGGGTATAATTGTGGATCCGATTCTTTCGTATGATAGTAAAATATTGTTTGGAGGTCACCAAGACCGAATTTCTGATCTGATTCAGTGGTTCGTCCCATACTCAGTTTTTTCTCCGGATCAGTGAACAATACCCCTTTGGCAATACTGGCAAAATTTCGAACTGGCCGCGGGGTGGTTATAGTGCGTAATTATGGATACGATTCTTTCATAGGATCATAAAATATTGTTTGGAGGTCACCAAGACTGAATTTCTGATCCGATTCAGTGGTTCGACCCATACTCAGTTTTTTATCCGGATCTGTGAACATACCCCTTTGGCAATACTGGCAAAATTTCGAACGGGCCGCGGGGTGGCTATAGGGCATAATTGTGGATGCGATTCTTTCGTATGATCATAAAATATTGTTTGGAGGTCACCCATACCGAATTTCTGATCCGATTCAGTGGTTCGACCCATACTCAGTTTTTTCTCCGGATCAGTGAACATATTTGGCAATACAGGCAAAATTTCGAACTGGCCGCGGGGTGGCTATAGGGCATAATTAGGGATCCGATTCTTTCGAAGGATCATAAAATATTGTTTGGAGGTCACCAAGACCGAATTTCTGATCCGAATCAGCGGTTCGTCCCATACTCAGTTTTTTCTCCGGATCAGTGAACATACCCCTTTGGCAATACTGGCAATATTTCGAATGGGCCGCGGGGTGGCTATAGGGTATAATTGTGGATTCGATTCTTTCGTAGGATCATAAAATATTGTTTGGAGGTCACCAACGCTGAATTTCGGATCCGATTCAGTGGTTCGACACATACTCAGTTTTTTCTCCGGATCTGTGAACATACCCCTTTGGCAATACTGGCAAAATTTCGAACGGGCCGCGGGGTGGCTATAGGGCATAATTGTGGATCCGATTCTTTCGAAGGATCATAAAATATAGTTTGGAGGTCACCAATACCGAATTTCTGATCCGATTCAGTGCTTCGTCCCATACTCAGTTTTTTCTCCGGATCAGTGAACATACCCCTTTGGCAATACTGGCAAAATTTCGAACTGGCCGTGGGGTGGCTATAGGGCATAATTGTGGATCTGATTCTTTCGTAGGATCATAAAATATTGTTTGGAGGTCACCAAGGCCGAATTTCTGATCCGATTCAGTGGTTCGTCCCATACTCAGTTTTTTATCCGGATCTGTGAACATACGCCTTTGGCAATACTGGCAAAATTACGAACGGGCGGCGGGGTGGCTATAGGGCATAATTGTGGATCCGATTCTTTCAAAGGATCATAAAATATTGTTTGGAGGTCACCAAGGCCGAATTTCGGATCAGATTCAGTGGTTCGTCCCATACTCAGTTTTTTCTCCGGATCAGTGAACATACCCCTTTGGCAATACTGGCAAAATTTCGAACTGGCCGCGGGGTGGTTATAGTGCATAATTATGGATACGATTCTTTCATAAGATCATAAAATATTGTTTGGAGGTCACCAAGACTTAATTTCTGATCCGATTCAGTGGTTCGACCCATACTCAGTTTTTTATCCGGATCTGTGAACATACCCCTATGGCAATACTGGCAAAATTTCGAACGGGCCGCGGGGTGGCTATAGGGCATAATTGTGGATGCGATTCATTCGTAGGATCATAAAATATTGTTTGGAGGTCACCCATACTGTAACACTCTTGGCAAACACAACATCGTCCCACTCTTAGGCTATCCCACATCGGCCGTGGACAAGAGAGATCACTGGTTCATAAGTAATGTCCTGCCTCTTAACATCACCAACGCGTTTTGGGCAACCAAAAACAAATCCGTGAGCTCTTCGTGGGCAGAGCGGACAATATTGGTGGTGCGAGGGGCCGGATGTTACAGTTGGTATCAGAGCCACTCTTGTGCCGTTCGGGATGTTGGGACACGCCTCATCGAGGACGATGAGTCCAAAGGGGGGTTGTCTGTAACACCCTTGGCAAACACAACATCGTCCCACTCTTAGGCTATCCCACATCGGCCGTGGACAAGAGAGATCACTGGTTCATAAGTAATGTCCTGCCTCTTAACATCACCAACGCGTTTTGGGAAACCAAAAACAAATCCGTGAGTTCTTCGTGGGGAGAGCGGACAATATTGGTGGTGCGAGGGGCCGGATGTTACACATACCGAATTTCTGATCCGATTCAGTGGTTCGAACCATACTCAGTTTTTTCTCCGGATCAGTGAACATACCCCTTTGGCAATACTGGCAAAATTTCGAACAGGCCGCGGGGTGGCTATAGGGCATAATTAGGGATCTGATTCTTTCGAAGGATCATAAAATATTGTTTGGAGGTCACCAAGACCGAATTTCTGATCCGATTCAGTGGTTCGTCCCATACTCAGTTTTTTCTCCGGATCAGTGAACATACCCCTTTAACAATACTGGCAAAATTTCGAATGGGCCGCGGGGTGGCTATAGGGTATAATTGTGGATCCGATTCTTTCGTAGGATCATAAAATATTGTTTGGAGGTCACCAAGACCGAATTTCTGATCTGATTCAGTGGTTCGTCCCATACTCAGTTTTTTCTCCGGATCAGTGAACAATACCCCTTTGGCAATACTGGCAAAATTTCGAACTGACCGCGGGGTGGTTATAGTGCATAATTATGGATACGATTCTTTCATAGGATCATAAAATATTGTTTGGAGGTCACCAAGACTGAATTTCTGATCCGATTCAGTGGTTCGACCCATACTCAGTTTTTTATCCGGATCTGTGAACATACCCCTTTGGCAATACTGGCAAAATTTCGAACGGGCCGCGGGGTGGCTATAGGGCATAATTGTGGATGCGATTCTTTCGTAGGATCATAAAATACCGTTTGGAGGTCACCAACGCTGAATTTCGGATCCGATTCAGTGGTTCGACACATACTCAGTTTTTTCTCCGGATCAGTGAACATACCCCTTTGGCAATACTGGCAAAATTTCGAATGGGCCGCGGGGTGGCTATAGGGTATAATTGTGGATCTGATTCTTTCGTATGATCATAAAATATTGTTTGGAGGTCACCAAGACCGAATTTCTGATCCGATTCAGTGGTTCGTCCCATACTCAGTTTTTTCTCCGGATCAGTGAACATACTCCTTTGGCAATACTTGCAAAATTTCGAACTGGCCGCGGGGTGGGTGGCTATAGGGTATAATTGTGGATTCGATTCTTTCGTAGGATCATAAAATACCGTTTGGAGGTCACCAACGCTGAATTTCGGATCCGATTCAGTGGTTCGACACATACTCAGTTTTTTCTCCGGATCAGTGAACATACCCCTTTGGCAATACTGGCAAAATTTCGAACTGGCCGCGGGGTGGCTATAGGGCATAATTAGGGATCCGATTCTTTTGAAGGATCATAAAATATTGTTTGGAGGTCACCAAGACCGAATTTCTGATCCGAATTAGTGGTTCGTCCCAGACTCAGTTTTTTCTCCGGATCAGTGAACATACCCCTTTGGCAATACTGGCAATATTTCGAATGGGCCGCGGGGTGGCTATAGGGCATAATTGTGGATCCGATTCTTTCGAAGGATCATAAAATATTGTTTGGAGGTCACCAAGGCCGAATTTCGGATCCGATTCAGTGGTTCGTCCCATACTCAGTTTTTTATCCGGATCAGTGAACATACCCCTTTGGCAATACTGGCAAAATTTCGAACTGGCCGCGGGGTGGCTATATGGCATAATTAGGGATCCGATTCTTTCGAAGGATCATAAAATATTGTTTGGAGGTCACCAAGACCAAATTTCTGATCCGAATCAGTGGTTAGTCCCATACTCAGTTTTTTCTCCGGATCAGTGAACATACCCCTTTGGCAATACTGGCAAAATTTCGGATGGGCCGCGGGGTGGCTATAAGGTATAATTGTGGATCCGATTCTTTCGTAGGATCATAAAATATTGTTTGGAGGTCACCAAGACCGAATTTCTGATCTGATTCAGTGGTTCGTCCCATACTCAGATTTTTCTCCAGATCTGTGAACATACCCCTTTGGCAATACTAACAAAATTTCGAACTGGCCGCGGGGTGGTTATAGTGCATAATTATGGATACGATTCTTTCGAAGGATCATAAAATATTGTTTGGAGGTCACCAAGACTGAATTTCTGATCCGATTCATTGGTTCGACCCATACTCAGTTTTTTATCCGGATCTGTGAACATACCCCTTTGGCAATACTGGCAAAATTTCGAACGGGCCGCGGGGTTGCTATAGGGCATATATGTGGATGCGATTCTTTCGTAGGATCATAAAATATTGTTTGGAGGTCACCCATACCGAATTTCTGATCCGATTCAGTGGTTCGACCCATACTCAGTTTTTTCTCCGGATCAGTGAACATACCCCTTCGGCAATACTGGCAAAATTTCGAACTGGCCGCGGGGTGGGTGGCTATAGGGTATAATTGTGGATTCGATTCTTTCGTAGGATCATAAAATACCGTTTGGAGGTCACCAACGCTGAATTTCGGATCCGATTCAGTGGTTCGACACATACTCAGTTTTTTCTCCGGATCAGTGAACATACCCCTTTGGCAATACTGGCAAAATTTCGAACTGGCCGCGGGGTGGTTATAGGGCATAATTAGGGATCCGATTCTTTCGAAGGATCATAAAATATAGTTTGGAGGTCACCAAGACCGAATTTCTGATCCGATTCAGTGCTTCGACCCATACTCAGTTTTTTCTCCGGATCAGTGAACATACCCCTTTGGCAATACTGGCAAAATTTCGAACTGGCCGCGGGGTGGCTATAGGGCATAATTAGAGATCCGATTCTTTCGAAGGATCATAAAATATTGTTTGGAGGTCACCAAGACCGAATTTCTGATCCGAATCAGTTGCTCGTCCCATACTCAGTTTTTTCTCCGGATCAGTGAACATACCCCTTTGGCAATACTGGCAATATTTCGAATGGGCCGCGGGGTGGCTATAGGGTATAATTGTGGATTCGATTCTTTCGTAGGATCATAAAATATTGTTTGGAGGTCACCAACGCTGAATTTCGGATCCGATTCAGTGCTTCGACCCATACTCAGTTTTTTCTCCGGATCAGTGAACATACCCCTTTGGCAATACTGGCAAAATTTCGATCTGGCCGCGGGGTGGCTATAGGGCATAATTAGGGATCTGGTTCTTTCGAAGGATCATAAAATATTGTTTGGAGGTCACCAAGACCGAATTTCTGATCCGATTCAGTGGTTCGTCCCATACTCAGTTTTTTCTCCGGATCTGTGAACATACCCCTTTGGCAATACTGGCAAAATTTCGAACGGGCCGCGGGGTGGCTATAGGGCATAATTGTGGATCCGATTCTTTCGAAGGATCATAAAATATAGTTTGGAGGTCACCAATACCGAATTTCTGATCCGATTCAGTGCTTCGTCCCATACTCAGTTTTTTCTCCGGATCAGTGAACATACCCCTATGGCAATACTGGCAATATTTCGAATGGGCCGCGGGGTGGCTATAGGGTATAATTGTGGATTCGATTCTTTCGTAGGATCATAAAATATTGTTTGGAGGTCACCAACGCTGAATTTCGGATCCGATTCAGTGGTTCGACACATACTCGGTTTTTTCTCCGGATCTGTGAACATACCCCTTTGCCAATACTGGCAAAATTTCGAACGGGCCGCGGGGTGGCTATAGGGCATAATTGTGGATCCGATTCTTTCGAAGGATCATAAAATATAGTTTGGAGGTCACCAAGACCGAATTTCTGATCCGATTCAGTGCTTCGTCCCATACTCAGTTTTTTCTCCGGATCAGTGAACATACCCCTTTGGCAATACTGGCAAAATTTCGAACTGGCCGTGGGGTGGCTATAGGGCATAATTGTGGATCCGATTCTTTCGTAGGATCATAAAATATTGTTTGGAGGTCACCAAGGCCGAATTTCTGATCCGATTCAGTGGTTCGTCCCATACTCAGTTTTTTATCCGGATCTGTGAACATACGCCTTTGGCAATACTGGCAAAATTACGAACGGGCCGCGGGGTGGCTATAGGGCATAATTGTGGATCCGATTCTTTCGAAGGATCATAAAATATTGTTTGGAGGTCACCAAGGCCGAATTTCGGATCCGATTCAGTGGTTCGTCCCATACTCAGTTTTTTATCCGGATCAGTGAACATACCCCTTTGGCAATACTGGCAAAATTTCGAACTGGCCGCGGGATGGCTATATGGCATAATTAGGGATCCGATTCTTTCGAAGGATCATAAAATATTGTTTGGAGGTCACCAAGACCTAATTTCTGATCCGAATAAGTGGTTCGTCCCATACTCAGTTTTTTCTCCGGATCAGTGAACCTACCCCTTTGGCAATACTGGCAAAATTTCGAATGGGCCGCGGGGTGGCTATAAGGTATAATTGTGGATCCGATTCTTTCGTAGGATCATTAAATATTGTTTCGAGGTCACCAAGACCGAATTTCTGATCTGATTCAGTGGTTCGTCCCATACTCAGATTTTTCTCCGGATCTGTGAACATACCCCTTTTGGCAATACTGGCAAAATTTCGAACTGGCCGCGGGGTGGTTATAGTGCATAATTATGGATACGATTCTTTCGAAGGATCATAAAATATTGTTTGGAGGTCACCAAGACTGAATTTCTGATCCGATTCATTGGTTCGACCCATACTCAGTTTTTTATCCGGATCTGTGAACATACCCCTTTGGCAATACTGGCAAAATTTCGAACGGGCCGCGGGGTGGCTATTGGGCATATATGTGGATGCGATTCTTTCGTAGGATCATAAAATATTGTTTGGAGGTCACCCATACCGAATTTCTGATCCGATTCAGTGGTTCGACCCATACTCAGTTTTTTCTCCGGATCAGTGAACATACCCCTTTGGCAATACTGGCAAAATTTCGAACTGGCCGCGGGGTGGCTATAGGGCATAATTAGGGATCCGATTCTTTCGAAGGATCATAAAATATTGTTTGGAGGTCACCAAGACCGAATTTCGGATCCGATTCAGTGGTTCGTCCCATACTCAGTTTTTTATCCGGATCAGTGAACATACCCCTTTGGCAATACTGGCAAATTTTCGAACTGGCCGCGGGGTGGGTGGCTATAGGGTATAATTGTGGATTCGATTCTTTCGTAGGATCATAAAATACCGTTTGGAGGTCACCAACGCTGAATTTCGGATCCGATTCAGTGGTTCGACACATACTCAGTTTTTTCTCCGGATCAGTGAACATACCCCTTTGGCAATACTGGCAATATTTCGAACTGGCCGCGGGGTGGCTATAGGGCGTAATTAGGGATCCGATTCTTTCGTAGGATCATAAAATATTGTTTGGAGGTCACAAAGACTGAATTTCTGATCTGATTCAGTGGTTCGTCCCATACTCAGATTTTTCTCCGGATCAGTGAACATACCCCTTTGGCAATACTGGCAAAATTTCGAACTGGCCACGGGGTGGTTATAGTGCATAATTATGGATACGATTCTTTCATAGGATCATAAAATATTGTTTGGAGGTCACCAAGACTTAATTTCTGATCCGATTCAGTGGTTCGACCCATACTCAGTTTTTTATCCGGATCCGTGAACATACCCCTTTGGCAATACAGGCAAAATTTCGAACGGGCCGCGGGGTGGCTATAGGGCATAATTGTGGATGCGATTCATTTGTAGGATCATAAAATATAGTTTGGAGGTCACCAAGACCGAATTTCTGATCCGATTCAGTGCTTCGTCCCATACTCAGTTTTTTCTCCGGATCAGTGAACATACCCCTTTGGCAATACTGGCAAAATTTCGAACTGGCTGCGGGGTGGGTGGCTATAGGGTATAATTGTGGATTCGATTCTTTCGTAGGATCATAAAATACCGTTTGGAGGTCACCAAAGCTGAATTTCGGATCCGATTCAGTGGTTCGACACATACTCAGTTTTTTCTCCGGATCAGTGAACATACCCCTTTGGCAATACTGGAAAAATTTCGAACCTGGCCGCGGGGTGGCTATAGGGCATAATTAGGGATCCGATTCTTTCGAAGGATCATAAAATATAGTTTGGAGGTCACCAAGACCGAATTTCTGATCCGATTCAGTGCTTCGACCCATACTCAATTTTTTCTCCGGATCAGTGAACATACCCCTTTGGCAATACTGGCAAAATTTCGAACTGGCCGCGGGGTGGCTATAGGGCATAATTAGGGATCCGATTCTTTCGAAGGATCATAAAATATTGTTTGGAGGTCACCAAGACCGAATTTCTGATCCGAATCAGTTGCTCGTCCCATACTCAGTTTTTTCTCCGGATCAGTGAACATACCCCTTTGGCAATACTGGCAATATTTCGAATGGGCCGCGGGGTGGCTATAGGGTATAATTGTGGATTCGATTCTTTCGTAGGATCATAAAATATTGTTTGGAGGTCACCAACGCTGAATTTCGGATCCGATTCAGTGGTTCGACACATACTAGGTTTTTTCTCCGGATCAGTGAACATACCCCTTTGGCAATACTGGCAAAATTTTGAACTGGCCGCGGGGTGGCTATAGGGCATAATTAGGGATCCGATTCTTTCGAAGGATCATAAAATATTGTTTGGAGGTCACCAAGACCGAATTTCGGATCCGATTCAGTGGTTCGTCCCATACTCAGTTTTTTATCCGGATCAGTGAACATACCCCTTTGGCAATACTGGCAAATTTTCGAACTGGCCGCGGGGTGGGTGGCTATAGGGTATAATTGTGGATTCGATTCTTTCGTAGGATCATAAAATACCGTTTGGAGGTCACCAACGCTGAATTTCGGATCCGATTCAGTGGTTCGACACATACTCAGTTTTTTCTCCGGATCAGTGAACATACCCCTTTGGCAATACTGGCAATATTTCGAACTGGCCGCGGGGTGGCTATAGGGCATAATTAGGGATCCGATTCTTTCGAAGGATCATAAAATATTGTTTGGAGGTCACCAAGACCGAATTTCTGATCTGAATCAGTGGTTCGTCCCATACTCAGTTTTTTCTCCGGATCAGTGAACATACCCCTTTGGCAATACTGGCAAAATTTCGAATGGGCCGCGGGTTGGCTATAAGGTATAATTGTGGATCCGATTCTTTCGTAGGATCATAAAATATTGTTTGGAGGTCACAAAGACCGAATTTCTGATCTGATTCAGTGGTTCGTCCCATACTCAGATTTTTCTCCGGATCTGTGAACATACCCATTTGGCAATACTGGCAGAATTTCGAACTGGCCGCGAGGTGGTTATAGTGCATAATTATGGATCCGATTCTTTCTAGGATCATAAAATATTGTTTGGAGGTCACCAAGACCGAATTTCTGATCTGATTCAGTCGTTCGTCCCATACTCAGTTTTTTCTCCGGATCAGTGAACATACCCCTTTGGCAATACTGGCAAAATTTCGAACTGGCCACGGGGTGGTTATAGTGCATAATTATGGATACGATTCTTTCATAGGATCATAAAATATTGTTTGGAGGTCACCAAGACTTAATTTCTGATCCGATTCAGTGGTTCGACCCATACTAAATTTTTTATCCGGATCCGTGAACATACCCCTTTGGCAATACAGGCAAAATTTCGAACGGGCCGCGGGGTGGCTATAGGGCATAATTGTGGATGCGATTCATTTGTAGGATCATAAAATATAGTTTGGAGGTCACCAAAACCGAATTTCTGATCCGATTCAGTGCTTCGTCCCATACTCAGTTTTTTCTCCGGATCAGTGAACATACCCCTTTGGCAATACTGGCAAAATTTCGAACTGGCTGCGGGGTGGGTGGCTATAGGGTATAATTGTGGATTCGATTCTTTCGTAGGATCATAAAATACCGTTTGGAGGTCACCAACGCTGAATTTCGGATCCGATTCAGTGGTTCGACACATACTCAGTTTTTTCTCCGGATCAGTGAACATACCCCTTTGGCAATACTGGCAAAATTTCGAACCTGGCCGCGGGGTGGCTATAGGGCATAATTAGGGATCCGATTCTTTCGAAGGATCATAAAATATAGTTTGGAGGTCACCAAGACCGAATTTCTGATCCGATTCAGTGCTTCGACCCATACTCAATTTTTTCTCCGGATCAGTGAACATACCCCTTTGGCAATACTGGCAAAATTTCGAACTGGCCGCGGGGTGGCTATAGGGCATAATTAGGGATCCGATTCTTTCGAAGGATCATAAAATATTGTTTGGAGGTCACCAAGACCGAATTTCTGATCCGAATCAGTTGCTCGTCCCATACTCAGTTTTTTCTCCGGATCAGTGAACATACCCCTTTGGCAATACTGGCAATATTTCGAATGGGCCGCGGGGTGGCTATAGGGTATAATTGTGGATTCGATTCTTTCGTAGGATCATAAAATATTGTTTGGAGGTCACCAACGCTGAATTTCGGATCCGATTCAGTGGTTCGACACATACTCAGTTTTTTCTCCGGATCTGGTAACATACCCCTTTGGCAATACTGGCAAAATTTCGAACGGGCCGCGGGGAGGCTATAGGGCATAATTGTGGATCCGATTCTTTCGAAGGATCATAAAATATAGTTTGGAGGTCACCAAGACCGAATTTCTGATCCGATTCAGTGCTTCGTCCCATACTCAGTTTTTTCTCCGGATCAGTGAACATACCCCTTTCGCAATACTGGCAAAATTTCGAACTGGCCGTGGGGTGGCTATAGGGCATAATTGTGGATCCGATTCTTTCGTAGGATCATAAAATATTGTTTGGAGGTCACCAAGGCCGAATTTCTGATCCGATTCAGTGGTTCGTCCCATACTCAGTTTTTTATCCGGATCTGTGAACATACGCCTTTGGCAATACTGGCAAAATTACGAACGGGCCGCGGGGTGGCTATAGGGCATAATTGTGGATCCGATTCTTTCGAAGGATCATAAAATATTGTTTGGAAGTCACCAAGGCCGAATTTCGGATCCGATTCAGTGGTTCGTCCCATACTCAGTTTTTTATCCGGATCAGTGAACATACCCCTTTGGCAATACTGGCAAAATTTCGAACTGGCCGCGGGGTGGCTATATGGCATAATTAGGGATCCGATTCTTTCGAAGGATCATAAAATATTGTTTGGAGGTCACCAAGACCAAATTTCTGATCCGAATCAGTGGTTCGTCCCATACTCAGTTTTTTCTCCGGATCAGTGAACATACCCCTTTGGCAATACTGGCAAAATTTCGAATGGGCCGCGGGGTGGCTATAAGGTATAATTGTGGATCCGATTCTTTCGTAGGATCATAAAATATTGTTTGGAGGTCACCAAGACCGAATTTCTGATCTGATTCAGTGGTTCGTCCCATACTCAGATTTTTCTCCGGATCTGTGAACATACCCCTTTGGCAATACTGGCAAAATTTCGAACTGGCCGCGGGGTGGTTATAGTGCATAATTATTGGTACGATTCTTTCGAAGGATCATAAAATATTGTTTGGAGGTCACCAAGACTGAATTTCTGATCCGATTCATTGGTTCGACCCATACTCAGTTTTTTATCCGGATCTGTGAACATACCCCTTTGGCAATACTGGCAAAATTTCGAACGGGCCACGGGGTGGCTATAGGGCATATATGTGGATGCGATTCTTTCGTAGGATCATAAAATATTGTTTGGAGGTCACCCATACCGAATTTCTGATCCGATTCAGTGGTTCGACCCATACTCAGTTTTTTCTCCGGATCAGTGAACATACCCCTTTGGCAATACTTGCAAAATTTCGAACTGGCCGCGGGGTGGCTATAGGGCATAATTAGGGATCCGATTCTTTCGAAGGATCATAAAATATTGTTTGGAGGTCACCAAGACCGAATTTCGGATCCGATTCAGTGGTTCGTCCCATACTCAGTTTTTTATCCGGATCAGTGAATATACCCCTTTGGCAATACTGGCAAAATTTCGAACTGGCCGCGGGGTGGGTGGCTATAGGGTATAATTGTGGATTCGATTTTTTCGTAGGATCATAAAATACCGTTTGGAGGTCACCAACGCTGAATTTCGGATCCGATTCAGTGGTTCGACACACACTCAGTTTTTTCTCCGGATCAGTGAACATACCCCTTTGGCAATACTGGCAAAATTTCGAACTGGCCGCGGGGTGGCTATAGGGCATAATTAGGGATCCGATTCTTTCGAAGGATCATAAAATATAGTTTGGAGGTCACCAAGACCGAATTTCTGATCCGATTCAGTGCTTCGACCCATACTCAGTTTTTTCTCCGGATCAGTGAACATACCCCTTTGGCAATACTGGCAAAATTTCGAACTGGCCGCGGGGTGGCTATAGGGCATAATTAGGGATCCGATTCTTTCGAAGGATCATAAAATATTGTTTGGAGGTCACCAAGATCGAATTTCTGATCCGAATCAGTTGTTCGTCCCATACTCAGTTTTTTCTCCGGATCAGTGAACATACCCCTTTGCCAATACTGGCAATATTTCGAATGGGCCGCGGGGTGGCTATAGGGTATAATTGTGGATTCGATTCTTTCGTAGGATCATAAAATATAGTTTGGAGGTCACCAACGCTGAATTTCGGATCCGATTCAGTGGTTCGACACATACTCAGTTTTTTCTCCGGATCAGTGAACATACCCCTTTGGCAATACTGGCAAAATTTTGAACTGGCCGTGGGGTGGCAATAGGGCATAATTGTGGATCCGATTCTTTCGTAGGATCATAAAATATTGTTTGGAGGTCACCAAGGCCGAATTTCTGATCCGATTCAGTGGTTCGTCCCATACTCAGTTTTTTATCCGGATCTGTGAACATACGCCTTTGGCAATACTGGCAAAATTACGAACGGGCCGCGGGGTGGCTATAGGGCATAAATGTGGATCCGATTCTTTCGAAGGATAATAAAATATTGTTTGGAGGTCACCAAGGCCGAATTTCGGATCCGATTCAGTGGTTCGTCCCATACTCAGTTTTTTATCCGGATCAGTGAACATACCCCTTTGGCAATGCTGGCAAAATTTCGAACTGGCCGCGGGGAGGCTATAGGGCATAATTAGGGATCCTATTCTTTCGAAGGATCATAAAATATTGTTTGGAGGTCACCAAGACCGAATTTCGGATCCGATTCAGTGGTTCGTCCCATACTCAGTTTTTTATCCGGATCAGTGAACATACCCCTTTGGCAATACTGGCAAAATTTCGAACTGGCCGCGGGGTGGGTGGCTATAGGGTATAATTGTGGATTCGATTTTTTCGTAGGATCATAAAATACCGTTTGGAGTTCACCAACGCTGAATTTCGGATCCGATTCAGTGGTTCGACACACACTCAGTTTTTTCTCCGGATCAGTGAACATACCCCTTTGGCAATACTGGCAAAATTTCGAACTGGCCGCGGGGTGGCTATAGAGCATAATTAGGGATCCGATTCTTTCGAAGGATCATAAAATATAGTTTGGAGGTCACCAAGACCGAATTTCTGATCCGATTCAGTGCTTCGACCCATACTCAGTTTTTTCTCCGGATCAGTGAACATACCCCTTTGGCAATACTGGCAAAATTTCGAACTGGCCACGGGGTGGCTATAGGGCATAATTAGGGATCCGATTCTTTCGAAGGATCATAAAATATTGTTTGGAGGTCACCAAGACCGAATTTCTGATCCGAATCAGTTGTTCGTCCCATACTCAGTTTTTTCTCCGGATCAGTGAACATACCCCTTTGGCAATACTGTCAATATTTCGAATGGGCCGCGGGGTGGCTATAGGGTATAATTGTGGATTCGATTCTTTCGTAGGATCATAAAATATTGTTTGGAGGTCACCAACGCTGAATTTCGGATCCGATTCAGTGGTTCGACACATACTCAGTTTTTTCTCCGGATCAGTGAACATACCCCTTTGGCAATACTGGCAATATTTCGAACTGGCCGCGGGGTGGCTATAGGGCATAATTAGGGATCCGATTCTTTCGAAGGATCATAAAATATTGTTTGGAGGTCACCAAGACCGAATTTCTGATCCGATTCAGTGCTTCGACCCATACTCAGTTTTTTCTCCGGATCAGTGAACATACCCCTTTGGCAATACTGGCAAAATTTCGAACTGGCCACGGGGTGGCTATAGGGCATAATTAGGGATCCGATTCTTTCGAAGGATCATAAAATATTGTTTGGAGGTCACCAAGACCGAATTTCTGATCCGAATCAGTTGTTCGTCCCATACTCAGTTTTTTCTCCGGATCAGTGAACATACCCCTTTGGCAATACTGGCAAAATTTCGAATGGGCCGCGGGTTGGCTATAAGGTATAATTGTGGATCCGATTCTTTCGTAGGATCATAAAATATTGTTTGGAGGTCACCAAGGCCAAATTTCTGATCCGATTCAGTGGTTCGTCCCATACTCAGTTTTTTATCCGGATCTGTGAACATACGCCTTTGGCAATACTGGCAAAATTACGAACGGGCCGCGGGGTGGCTATAGGGCATAATTGTGGATCCGATTCTTTCGAAGGATCATAAAATATTGTTTGGAGGTCACCAAGGCCGAATTTCGGATCCGATTCAGTGGTTCGTCCCATACTCAGTTTTTTATCCGGATCAGTGAACATACCCCTTTGGCAATGCTGGCAAAATTTCGAACTGGCCGCGGGGTGGCTATATGGCATAATTAGGGATCCGATTCTTTCGAAGGATCATAAAATATTGTTTGGAGGTCACCAAGACCTAATTTCTGATCCGAATCAGTGGTTCGTCCCATACTCAGTTTTTTCTCCGGATCTGTGAACATACCCCTTTGGCAATACTGGCAAAATTTCGAATGGGCCGCGGGGTGGCTATAAGGTATAATTGTGGATCCGATTCTTTCGTAGGATCATAAAATATTGTTTGGAGGTCACCAAGACCGAATTTCTGATCTGATTCAGTGGTTCGTTCCATACTCAGATTTTTCTCCGGATCTGTGAACATACCCCTTTTGGCAATACTGGCAAAATTTCGAACTGGCCGCGGGGTGGTTATAGTGCATAATTATGGATACGATTCTTTCGAAGGATCATAAAATATTGTTTGGAGGTCACCAAGACTGAATTTCTGCTCCGATTCATTGGTTCGACCCATACTCAGTTTTTTATCCGGATCTGTGAACATACCCCTTTGGCAATACTGGCAAAATTTCGAACAGGCAGCGGGGTGGCTATAGGGCATATATGTGGATGCGATTCTTTCGTAGGATCATAAAATATTGTTTGGAGGTCACCCATACCGAATTTCTGATCCGATTCAGTGGTTCGACCCATACTCAGTTTTTTCTCCGGATCAGTGAACATACCCCTTTGGCAATACTGGCAAAATTTCGAACTGGCCGCGGGGTGGCTATAGGGCATAATTAGGGATCCGATTCTTTCGAAGGATCATAAAATATTGTTTGGAGGTCACCAAGACCGAATTTCGGATCCGATTCAGTGGTTCGTCCCATACTCAGTTTTTTATCCGGATCAGTGAACATACCCCTTTGGCAATACTGGCAAAATTTCGAACTGGCCGCGGGGTGGGTGGCTATAGGGTATAATTGTGGATTCGATTCTTTCGTAGGATCATAAAATACCGTTTGGAGGTCACCAACGCTGAATTTCGGATCTGCTTCAGTGGTTCGACACATACTCAGTTTTTTCTCCGGATCAGTGACATACCCCTTTGGCAATACTGGCAAAATTTCGAACTGGCCGCGGGGTGGCTATAGGGCATAATTAGGGATCCGATTCTTTCGAAGGATCATAAAATATTGTTTGGAGGTCACCAAGACCGAATTTCTGATCCGAATCAGTGGTTCGTCCCATACTCAGTTTTTTCTCCGGATCAGTGAACATACCCCTTTGGCAATACTGGCAAAATTTCGAATGGGCCGCGGGGTGGCTATAAGGTATAATTGTGGATCAGATTCTTTCGTAGGATCATAAAATATTGTTTGGAGGTCACCAAGACCGAATTTCTGATCTGATTCAGTGGTTCGTCCCATACTCAGATTTTTCTCCGGATCTGTGAACATACCCCTTTTGGCAATACTGGCAAAATTTCGAACTGGCCGCGGGGTGGTTATAGTGCATAATTATGGATACGATTCTTTCGAAGGATCATAAAATATTGTTTGGAGGTCACCAAGACTGAATTTCTGATCCGATTCATTGGTTCGACCCATACTCAGTTTTTTATCTGGATCTGTGAACATACCCCTTTGGCAATACTGGCAAAATTTCGTACGGGCAGCGGGGTGGCTATAGGGCATATATGTGGATGCGATTCTTTCGTAGGATCATAAAATATTGTTTGGAGGTCACCCATACCGAATTTCTGATCCGATTCAGTGGTTCGACCCATACTCAGTTTTTTCTCCGGATCAGTGAACATACCCCTTTGGCAATACTGGCAAAATTTCGAACTGGCCGTGGGGTAGCTATAGGGCATAATTGTGGATCCGATTCTTTCGTAGGATCATAAAATATTGTTTGGAGGTCACCAAGGCCGAATTTCTGATCCGATTCAGTGGTTCGTCCCATACTCAGTTTTTTATCCGGATCTGTGAACATACGCCTTTGGCAATACTGGCAAAATTACGAACGGGCCGCGGGGTGGCTATAGGGCATAATTGTGGATCTGATTCTTTCGAAGGATCATAAAATATTGTTTGGAGGTCACCAACTCTGTATTTCGGATCCGATTCAGTGGTTCGACACATACTCAGTTTTTTCTCCGGATCAGTGAACATACCCCTTTGGCAATACTGGCAAAATTTCGAACTGGCCGCGGGGTGGCTATAGGGCATAATTAGGGATCCGATTCTTTCGAAGGATCATAAAATATTGTTTGGAGGTCACCAAGACCGAATTTCTGATCCGAATCAGTGGTTCGTCCCATACTCAGTTTTTTCTCCGGATCAGTGAACATACCCCTTTGGCAATACTGGCAAAATTTCGAATCGGCCGCGGGGTGGCTATAAGGTATAATTGTGAATCCGATTCTTTCGTAGGATCATAAATTATTGTTTGGAGGTCACCAAGACCGAATTTCTGATCTGATTCAGTGGTTCGTCCCATACTCAGATTTTTCTCCGGATCTGTGAACATACCCCTTTTGGCAATACTGGCAAAATTTCGAACTGGCCGCGGGGTGGTTATAGTGCATAATTATGGATACGATTCTTTCGAAGGATCATAAAATATTGTTTGGAGGTCACCAAGACTGAATTTCTGATCCGATTCATTGGTTCGACCCATACTCAGTTTTTTATCCGGATCTGTGAACATACCCCTTTGGCAATACTGGCAAAATTTCGTACGGGCAGCGGGGTGGCTATAGGGCATATATGTGGATGCGATTCTTTCGTAGGATCATAAAATATTGTTTGGAGGTCACCCATACCGAATTTCTGATCCGATTCAGTGGTTCGACCCATACTCAGCTTTTTCTCCGGATCAGTGAACATACCCCTTTGGCAATACTGGCAAAATTTAGAACTGGCCGCGGGGTGGCTATAGGGCATAATTAGGGATCCGATTCTTTCGAAGGATCATAAAATATTGTTTGGAGGTCACCAAGACCGAATTTCGGATCCGATTCAGTGGTTCGTCCCATACTCAGTTTTTTATCCGGATCAGTGAACATACCCCTTTGGCAATACTGGCAAAATTTCGAACTGGCCGCGGGGTGGGTGGCTATAAGGTATAATTGTGGATTCGATTCTTTCGTAGGATCATAAAATACCGTTTGGAGGTCACCAACGCTGAATTTCGGATCTGATTCAGTGGTTCGACACATACTCAGTTTTTTCTCCGGATCAGTGAACATACCCCTTTGGCAATACTGGCAAAATTTCGAACTGGCCGCGGGGTGGCTATAGGGCATAATTAGGGATCCGATTCTTTCGAAGGATCATAAAATATTGTTTGGAGGTCACCAAGACCGAATTTCTGATCCGAATCAGTGGTTCGTCCCATACTCAGTTTTTTCTCCGGATCAGTGAACATACCCCTTTGGCAATACTGGCAAAATTTCGAATGGGCCGCGGGGTGGCTATAAGGTATAATTGTGGATCCGATTCTTTCGTAGGATCATAAAATATTGTTTGGAGGTCACCAAGACCGAATTTCTGATCTGATTCAGTGGTTCGTCCCATACTCAGATTTTTCTCCGGATCTGTGAACATACCCCTTTTGGCAATACTGGCAAAATTTCGAACTGGCCGCGGGGTGGTTATAGTGCATAATTATGGATACGATTCTTTCGAAGGATCATAAAATATTGTTTGGAGGTCACCAAGACTGAATTTCTGATCCGATTCATTGGTTCGACCCATACTCAATTTTTTATCCGGATCTGTGAACATACCCCTTTGGCAATACTGGCAAAATTTCGTACGGGCAGCGGGGTGGCTATAGGGCATATATGTGGATGCGATTCTTTCGTAGGATCATAAAATATTGTTTGGAGGTCACCCATACCGAATTTCTGATCCGATTCAGTGGTTCGACCCATACTCAGTTTTTTCTCCGGATCAGTGAACATACCCCTTTGGCAATACTGGCAAAATTTCGAACTGGCCGCGGGGTGGCTATAGGGCATAATTAGGGATTCGATTCTTTCGAAGGATCATAAAATATTGTTTGGAGGTCACCAAGACCGAATTTCGGATCCGATTCAGTGGTTCGTCCCATACTCAGTTTTTTATCCGGATCAGTGAACATACCCCTTTGGCAATACTGGCAAAATTTCGAACTGGCCGCGGGGTGGGTGGCTATAGGGTATAATTGTGGATTCGATTCTTTCGTAGGATCATAAAATACCGTTTGGAGGTCACCAACTCTGTATTTCGGATCCGATTCAGTGGTTCGACACATACTCAGTTTTTTCTCCGGATCAGTGAACATACCCCTTTGGCAATACTGGCAAAATTTCGAACTGGCCGCGGGGTGGCTATAGGGCATAATTAGGGATCCGATTCTTTCGAAGGATCATAAAATTTTTTTGGAGGTCACCAAGACCGAATTTCTGATCCGAATCAGTGGTTCGTCCCATACTCAGTTTTTTCTCCGGATCAGTGAACATACCCCTTTGGCAATACTGGCAAAATTTCGAATGGGCCGCGGGGTGGCTATAAGGTATAATTGTGGATCCGATTCTTTCGTAGGATCATAAAATATTGTTTGGAGGTCACCAAGACCGAATTTCTGATCTGATTCAGTGGTTCGTCCCATACTCAGATTTTTCTCCGGATCTGTGAACATACCCCTTTGGCAATACTGGCAAAATTTCGAACTGGCCGCGGGGTGGTTATAGTGCATAATTATGGATCCGATTCTTTCTAGGATCATAAAATATTGTTTGGAGGTCACCAAGACCGAATTTCTGATCTGATTCAGTCGTTTGTCCCATACTCAGTTTTTTCTCCGGATCAGTGAACATACCCCTTTGGCAATACTGGCAAAATTTCGAACTGGCCACGGGGTGGTTATAGTGCATAATTATGGATACGATTCTTTCATAGGATCATAAAATATTGTTTGGAGGTCACCAAGACTTAATTTCTGATCCGATTCAGTGGTTCGAACCATACTCAGTTTTTTATCCGGATCCGTGAACATACCCCTTTGGCAATACAGGCAAAATTTCGAACGGGCCGCGGGGTGGCTTTAGGGCATAATTGTGGATGCGATTCATTTGTAGGATCATAAAATATAGTTTGGAGGTCACCAAGACCGAATTTCTGATCCGATTCAGTGCTTCGTCCCATACTCAGTTTTTTCTCCGGATCAGTGAACATACCCCTTTGGCAATACTGGCAAAATTTCGAACTGGCCGCGGGGTGGGTGGCTATAGGGTATAATTGTGGATTCGATTCTTTCGTAGGATCATAAAATACCGTTTGGAGGTCACCAACGCTGAATTTCGGATCCGATTCAGTGGTTCGACACATACTCAGTTTTTTCTCCGGATCAGTGAACATACCCCTTTGGCAATACTGGCAAAATTTCGAACTGGCCGCGGGGTGGCTATAGGGCATAATTAGGGATCCGATTCTTTCGAAGGATCATAAAATATTGTTTGGAGGTCACCAAGACCGAATTTCTGATCCGAATCAGTGGTTCGTCCCATACTCAGTTTTTTCTCCGGATCAGTGAACATACCCCTTTGGCAATACTGGCAAAATTTCGAATCGGCCGCGGGGTGGCTATAAGGTATAATTGTGGATCCGATTCTTTCGTAGGATCATAAATTATTGTTTGGAGGTCACCAAGACCGAATTTCTGATCTGATTCAGTGGTTCGTCCCATACTCAGATTTTTCTCCGGATCTGTGAACATACCCCTTTTGGCAATACTGGCAAAATTTCGAACTGGCCGCGGGGTGGTTATAGTGCATAATTATGGATACGATTCTTTCGAAGGATCATAAAATATTGTTTGGAGGTCACCAAGACTGAATTTCTGATCCGATTCATTGGTTCGACCCATACTCAGTTTTTTATCCGGATCTGTGAACATACCCCTTTGGCAATACTGGCAAATTTCGAACGGGCAGCGGGGTGGCTATAGGGCATATATGTGGATGCGATTCTTTCGTAGGATCATAAAATATTGTTTGGAGGTCACCCATACCGAATTTCTGATCCGATTCAGTGGTTCAACCCATACTCAGTTTTTTCTCCGGATCAGTGAACATACCCCTTTGGCAATACTGGCAAAATTTCGAACTGGCCGCGGGGTGGCTATAGGGCATAATTAGGGATCCGATTCTTTCGAAGGATCATAAAATTTTGTTTGGAGGTCACCAAGACCGAATTTCTGATCCGAATCAGTGGTTCGTCCCATACTCAGTTTTTTCTCCGGATCAGTGAACATACCCCTTTGGCAATACTGGCAAAATTTCGAATCGGCCGCGGGGTGGCTATAAGGTATAATTGTGGATCCGATTCTTTCGTAGGATCATAAATTATTGTTTGGAGGTCACCAAGACCGAATTTCTGATCTGATTCAGTGGTTCGTCCCATACTCAGATTTTTCTCCGGATCTGTGAACATACCCCTTTTGGCAATACTGGCAAAATTTCGAACTGGCCGCGGGGTGGTTATAGTGCATAATTATGGATACGATTCTTTCGAAGGATCATAAAATATTGTTTGGAGGTCACCAAGACTGAATTTCTGATCCGATTCATTGGTTCGACCCATACTCAGTTTTTTATCCGGATCTGTGAACATACCCCTTTGGCAATACTGGCAAAATTTCGAACGGGCAGCGGGGTGGCTATAGGGCATATATGTGGATGCGATTCTTTCGTAGGATCATAAAATATTGTTTGGAGGTCACCCATACCGAATTTCTGATCCGATTCAGTGGTTCGACCCATACTCAGTTTTTTCTCCGGATCAGTGAACATACCCCTTTGGCAATACTGGCAAAATTTCGAACTGGCCGCGGGGTGGCTATAGGGCATAATTAGGGATCCGATTCTTTCGAAGGATCATAAAATATTGTTTGGAGGTCACCAAGACCGAATTTCTGATCCGAATCAGTGGTTCGTCCCATACTCAGTTTTTTCTCCGGATCAGTGAACATACCCCTTTGGCAATACTGGCAAAATTTCGAATAGGCCGCGGGGTGGCTATAAGGTATAATTGTGGATCCGATTCTTTCGTAGGATCATAAATTATTGTTTGGAGGTCACCAAGACCGAATTTCTGATCTGATTCAGTGGTTCGTCCCATACTCAGATTTTTCTCCGGATCTGTGAACATACCCCTTTTGGCAATACTGGCAAAATTTCGAACTGGCCGCGGGGTGGTTATAGTGCATAATTATGGATACGATTCTTTCGAAGGATCATAAAATATTATTTGGAGGTCACCAAGACTGAATTTCTGATCCGATTCATTGGTTCGACCCATACTCAGTTTTTTATCCGGATCTGTGAACATACCCCTTTGGCAATACTGGCAAAATTTCGAACGGGCAGCGGGGTGGCTATAGGGCATATATGTGGATGCGATTCTTTCGTAGGATCATAAAATATTGTTTGGAGGTCACCCATACCGAATTTCTGATCCGATTCAGTGGTTCGACCCATACTCAGTTTTTTCTCCGGATCAGTGAACATACCCCTTTGGCAATACTGGAAAAATTTCGAACTGGCCGCGGGGTGGCTATAGGGCATAATTAGGGATCCGATTCTTTCGAAGGATCATAAAATATTGTTTGGAGGTCACCAAGACCGAATTTCTGATCCGAATCAGTGGTTCGTCCCATACTCAGTTTTTTCTCCGGATCAGTGAACATACCCCTTTGGCAATACAGGCAAAATTTCGAATCGGCCGCGGGGTGGCTATAAGGTATAATTGTGGATCAGATTCTTTCGTAGGATCATAAAATATTGTTTGGAGGTCACCAAGACCGAATTTCTGATCTGATTCAGTGGTTCGTCCCATACTCAGATTTTTCTCCGGATCTGTGAACATACCCCTTTTGGCAATACTGGCAAAATTTCGAACTGGCCGCGGGGTGGTTATAGTGCATAATTATGGATACGATTCTTTCGAAGGATCATAAAATATTGTTTGGAGGTCACCAAGACTGAATTTCTGATCCGATTCATTGGTTCGACCCATACTCAGTTTTTTATCCGGATCTGTGAACATACCCCTTTGGCAATACTGGCAAAATTTCGTACGGGCAGCGGGGTGGCTATAGGGCATATATGTGGATGCGATTCTTTCGTAGGATCATAAAATATTGTTTGGAGGTCACCCATACCGAATTTCTGATCCGATTCAGTGGTTCGACCCATACTCAGTTTTTTCTCCGGATCAGTGAACATACCCCTTTGGCAATACTGGCAAAATTTCGAACTGGCCGTGGGGTGGCTATAGGGCATAATTGTGGATCCGATTCTTTCGTAGGATCATAAAATATTGTTTGGAGGTCACCAAGGCCGAATTTCTGATCCGATTCAGTGGTTCGTCCCATACTCAGTTTTTTATCCGGATCTGTGAACATACGCCTTTGGCAATACTGGCAAAATTACGAACGGGCCGCGGGGTGGCTATAGGGCATAATTGTGGATCCGATTCTTTCGAAGGATCATAAAATATTGTTTGGAGGTCACCAACTCTGTATTTCGGATCCGATTCAGTGGTTCGACACATACTCAGTTTTTTCTCCGGATCAGTGAACATACCCCTTTGGCAATACTGGCAAAATTTCGAACTGGCCGCGGGGTGGCTATAGGGCATAATTAGGGATCCGATTCTTTCGAAGGATCATAAAATATTGTTTGGAGGTCACCAAGACCGAATTTCTGATCCGAATCAGTGGTTCGTCCCATACTCAGTTTTTTCTCCGGATCAGTGAACATACCCCTTTGGCAATACTGGCAAAATTTCGAATCGGCCGCGGGGTGGCTATAAGGTATAATTGTGAATCCGATTCTTTCGTAGGATCATAAATTATTGTTTGGAGGTCACCAAGACCGAATTTCTGATCTGATTCAGTGGTTCGTCCCATACTCAGATTTTTCTCCGGATCTGTGAACATACCCCTTTTGGCAATACTGGCAAAATTTCGAACTGGCCGCGGGGTGGTTATAGTGCATAATTATGGATACGATTCTTTCGAAGGATCATAAAATATTGTTTGGAGGTCACCAAGACTGAATTTCTGATCCGATTCATTGGTTCGACCCATACTCAGTTTTTTATCCGGATCTGTGAACATACCCCTTTGGCAATACTGGCAAAATTTCGTACGGGCAGCGGGGTGGCTATAGGGCATATATGTGGATGCGATTCTTTCGTAGGATCATAAAATATTGTTTGGAGGTCACCCATACCGAATTTCTGATCCGATTCAGTGGTTCGACCCATACTCAGTTTTTTCTCCGGATCAGTGAACATACCCCTTTGGCAATACTGGCAAAATTTAGAACTGGCCGCGGGGTGGCTATAGGGCATAATTAGGGATCCGATTCTTTCGAAGGATCATAAAATATTGTTTGGAGGTCACCAAGACCGAATTTCGGATCCGATTCAGTGGTTCGTCCCATACTCAGTTTTTTATCCGGATCAGTGAACATACCCCTTTGGCAATACTGGCAAAATTTCGAACTGGCCGCGGGGTGGGTGGCTATAGGGTATAATTGTGGATTCGATTCTTTCGTAGGATCATAAAATACCGTTTGGAGGTCACCAACGCTGAATTTCGGATCTGATTCAGTGGTTCGACACATACTCAGTTTTTTCTCCGGATCAGTGAACATACCCCTTTGGCAATACTGGCAAAATTTCGAATAGGCCGCGGGGTGGCTATAAGGTATAATTGTGGATCCGATTCTTTCGTAGGATCATAAATTATTGTTTGGAGGTCACCAAGACCGAATTTCTGATCTGATTCAGTGGTTCGTCCCATACTCAGATTTTTCTCCGGATCTGTGAACATACCCCTTTTGGCAATACTGGCAAAATTTCGAACTGGCCGCGGGGTGGTTATAGTGCATAATTATGGATACGATTCTTTCGAAGGATCATAAAATATTATTTGGAGGTCACCAAGACTGAATTTCTGATCCGATTCATTGGTTCGACCCATACTCAGTTTTTTATCCGGATCTGTGAACATACCCCTTTGGCAATACTGGCAAAATTTCGAACGGGCAGCGGGGTGGCTATAGGGCATATATGTGGATGCGATTCTTTCGTAGGATCATAAAATATTGTTTGGAGGTCACCCATACCGAATTTCTGATCCGATTCAGTGGTTCGACCCATACTCAGTTTTTTCTCCGGATCAGTGAACATACCCCTTTGGCAATACTGGAAAAATTTCGAACTGGCCGCGGGGTGGCTATAGGGCATAATTAGGGATCCGATTCTTTCGAAGGATCATAAAATATTGTTTGGAGGTCACCAAGACCGAATTTCTGATCCGAATCAGTGGTTCGTCCCATACTCAGTTTTTTCTCCGGATCAGTGAACATACCCCTTTGGCAATACAGGCAAAATTTCGAATCGGCCGCGGGGTGGCTATAAGGTATAATTGTGGATCAGATTCTTTCGTAGGATCATAAAATATTGTTTGGAGGTCACCAAGACCGAATTTCTGATCTGATTCAGTGGTTCGTCCCATACTCAGATTTTTCTCCGGATCTGTGAACATACCCCTTTTGGCAATACTGGCAAAATTTCGAACTGGCCGCGGGGTGGTTATAGTGCATAATTATGGATACGATTCTTTCGAAGGATCATAAAATATTGTTTGGAGGTCACCAAGACTGAATTTCTGATCCGATTCATTGGTTCGACCCATACTCAGTTTTTTATCCGGATCTGTGAACATACCCCTTTGGCAATACTGGCAAAATTTCGTACGGGCAGCGGGGTGGCTATAGGGCATATATGTGGATGCGATTCTTTCGTAGGATCATAAAATATTGTTTGGAGGTCACCCATACCGAATTTCTGATCCGATTCAGTGGTTCGACCCATACTCAGTTTTTTCTCCGGATCAGTGAACATACCCCTTTGGCAATACTGGCAAAATTTCGAACTGGCCGTGGGGTGGCTATAGGGCATAATTGTGGATCCGATTCTTTCGTAGGATCATAAAATATTGTTTGGAGGTCACCAAGGCCGAATTTCTGATCCGATTCAGTGGTTCGTCCCATACTCAGTTTTTTATCCGGATCTGTGAACATACGCCTTTGGCAATACTGGCAAAATTACGAACGGGCCGCGGGGTGGCTATAGGGCATAATTGTGGATCCGATTCTTTCGAAGGATCATAAAATATTGTTTGGAGGTCACCAACTCTGTATTTCGGATCCGATTCAGTGGTTCGACACATACTCAGTTTTTTCTCCGGATCAGTGAACATACCCCTTTGGCAATACTGGCAAAATTTCGAACTGGCCGCGGGGTGGCTATAGGGCATAATTAGGGATCCGATTCTTTCGAAGGATCATAAAATATTGTTTGGAGGTCACCAAGACCGAATTTCTGATCCGAATCAGTGGTTCGTCCCATACTCAGTTTTTTCTCCGGATCAGTGAACATACCCCTTTGGCAATACTGGCAAAATTTCGAATCGGCCGCGGGGTGGCTATAAGGTATAATTGTGAATCCGATTCTTTCGTAGGATCATAAATTATTGTTTGGAGGTCACCAAGACCGAATTTCTGATCTGATTCAGTGGTTCGTCCCATACTCAGATTTTTCTCCGGATCTGTGAACATACCCCTTTTGGCAATACTGGCAAAATTTCGAACTGGCCGCGGGGTGGTTATAGTGCATAATTATGGATACGATTCTTTCGAAGGATCATAAAATATTGTTTGGAGGTCACCAAGACTGAATTTCTGATCCGATTCATTGGTTCGACCCATACTCAGTTTTTTATCCGGATCTGTGAACATACCCCTTTGGCAATACTGGCAAAATTTCGTACGGGCAGCGGGGTGGCTATAGGGCATATATGTGGATGCGATTCTTTCGTAGGATCATAAAATATTGTTTGGAGGTCACCCATACCGAATTTCTGATCCGATTCAGTGGTTCGACCCATACTCAGTTTTTTCTCCGGATCAGTGAACATACCCCTTTGGCAATACTGGCAAAATTTAGAACTGGCCGCGGGGTGGCTATAGGGCATAATTAGGGATCCGATTCTTTCGAAGGATCATAAAATATTGTTTGGAGGTCACCAAGACCGAATTTCGGATCCGATTCAGTGGTTCGTCCCATACTCAGTTTTTTATCCGGATCAGTGAACATACCCCTTTGGCAATACTGGCAAAATTTCGAACTGGCCGCGGGGTGGGTGGCTATAGGGTATAATTGTGGATTCGATTCTTTCGTAGGATCATAAAATACCGTTTGGAGGTCACCAACGCTGAATTTCGGATCTGATTCAGTGGTTCGACACATACTCAGTTTTTTCTCCGGATCAGTGAACATACCCCTTTGGCAATACTGGCAAAATTTCGAATAGGCCGCGGGGTGGCTATAAGGTATAATTGTGGATCCGATTCTTTCGTAGGATCATAAATTATTGTTTGGAGGTCACCAAGACCGAATTTCTGATCTGATTCAGTGGTTCGTCCCATACTCAGATTTTTCTCCGGATCTGTGAACATACCCCTTTTGGCAATACTGGCAAAATTTCGAACTGGCCGCGGGGTGGTTATAGTGCATAATTATGGATACGATTCTTTCGAAGGATCATAAAATATTATTTGGAGGTCACCAAGACTGAATTTCTGATCCGATTCATTGGTTCGACCCATACTCAGTTTTTTATCCGGATCTGTGAACATACCCCTTTGGCAATACTGGCAAAATTTCGAACGGGCAGCGGGGTGGCTATAGGGCATATATGTGGATGCGATTCTTTCGTAGGATCATAAAATATTGTTTGGAGGTCACCCATACCGAATTTCTGATCCGATTCAGTGGTTCGACCCATACTCAGTTTTTTCTCCGGATCAGTGAACATACCCCTTTGGCAATACTGGCAAAATTTCGAACTGGCCGCGGGGTGGCTATAGGGCATAATTAGGGATCCGATTCTTTCGAAGGATCATAAAATATTGTTTGGAGGTCACCAAGACCGAATTTCTGATCCGAATCAGTGGTTCGTCCCATACTCAGTTTTTTCTCCGGATCAGTGAACATACCCCTTTGGCAATACAGGCAAAATTTCGAATCGGCCGCGGGGTGGCTATAAGGTATAATTGTGGATCAGATTCTTTCGTAGGATCATAAAATATTGTTTGGAGGTCACCAAGACCGAATTTCTAATCTGATTCAGTGGTTCGTCCCATACTCAGATTTTTCTCCGGATCTGTGAACATACCCCTTTTGGCAATACTGGCAAAATTTCGAACTGGCCGCGGGGTGGTTATAGTGCATAATTATGGATACGATTCTTTCGAAGGATCATAAAATATTGTTTGGAGGTCACCAAGACTGAATTTCTGATCCGATTCATTGGTTCGACCCATACTCAGTTTTTTATCCGGATCTGTGAACATACCCCTTTGGCAATACTGGCAAAATTTCGTACGGGCAGCGGGGTGGCTATAGGGCATATATGTGGATGCGATTCTTTCGTAGGATCATAAAATATTGTTTGGAGGTCACCCATACCGAATTTCTGATCCGATTCAGTGGTTCGACCCATACTCAGTTTTTTCTCCGGATCAGTGAACATACCCCTTTGGCAATACTGGCAAAATTTCGAACTGGCCGTGGGGTGGCTATAGGGCATAATTGTGGATCCGATTCTTTCGTAGGATCATAAAATATTGTTTGGAGGTCACCAAGGCCGAATTTCTGATCCGATTCAGTGGTTCGTCCCATACTCAGTTTTTTATCCGGATCTGTGAACATACGCCTTTGGCAATACTGGCAAAATTACGAACGGGCCGCGGGGTGGCTATAGGGCATAATTGTGGATCCGATTCTTTCGAAGGATCATAAAATATTGTTTGGAGGTCACCAACTCTGTATTTCGGATCCGATTCAGTGGTTCGACACATACTCAGTTTTTTCTCCGGATCAGTGAACATACCCCTTTGGCAATACTGGCAAAATTTCGAACTGGCCGCGGGGTGGCTATAGGGCATAATTAGGGATCCGATTCTTTCGAAGGATCATAAAATATTGTTTGGAGGTCACCAAGACCGAATTTCTGATCCGAATCAGTGGTTCGTCCCATACTCAGTTTTTTCTCCGGATCAGTGAACATACCCCTTTGGCAATACTGGCAAAATTTCGAATCGGCCGCGGGGTGGCTATAAGGTATAATTGTGAATCCGATTCTTTCGTAGGATCATAAATTATTGTTTGGAGGTCACCAAGACCGAATTTCTGATCTGATTCAGTGGTTCGTCCCATACTCAGATTTTTCTCCGGATCTGTGAACATACCCCTTTTGGCAATACTGGCAAAATTTCGAACTGGCCGCGGGGTGGTTATAGTGCATAATTATGGATACGATTCTTTCGAAGGATCATAAAATATTGTTTGGAGGTCACCAAGACTGAATTTCTGATCCGATTCATTGGTTCGACCCATACTCAGTTTTTTATCCGGATCTGTGAACATACCCCTTTGGCAATACTGGCAAAATTTCGTACGGGCAGCGGGGTGGCTATAGGGCATATATGTGGATGCGATTCTTTCGTAGGATCATAAAATATTGTTTGGAGGTCACCCATACCGAATTTCTGATCCGATTCAGTGGTTCGACCCATACTCAGTTTTTTCTCCGGATCAGTGAACATACCCCTTTGGCAATACTGGCAAAATTTAGAACTGGCCGCGGGGTGGCTATAGGGCATAATTAGGGATCCGATTCTTTCGAAGGATCATAAAATATTGTTTGGAGGTCACCAAGACCGAATTTCGGATCCGATTCAGTGGTTCGTCCCATACTCAGTTTTTTATCCGGATCAGTGAACATACCCCTTTGGCAATACTGGCAAAATTTCGAACTGGCCGCGGGGTGGGTGGCTATAGGGTATAATTGTGGATTCGATTCTTTCGTAGGATCATAAAATACCGTTTGGAGGTCACCAACGCTGAATTTCGGATCTGATTCAGTGGTTCGACACATACTCAGTTTTTTCTCCGGATCAGTGAACATACCCCTTTGGCAATACTGGCAAAATTTCGAACTGGCCGCGGGGTGGCTATAGGGCATAATTAGGGATCCGATTCTTTCGAAGGATCATAAAATATTGTTTGGAGGTCACCAAGACCGAATTTCTGATCCGAATCAGTGGTTCGTCCCATACTCAGTTTTTTCTCCGGATCAGTGAACATACCCCTTTGGCAATACTGGCAAAATTTCGAATGGGCCGCGGGGTGGCTATAAGGTATAATTGTGGATCCGATTCTTTCGTAGGATCATAAAATATTGTTTGGAGGTCACCAAGACCGAATTTCTGATCTGATTCAGTGGTTCGTCCCATACTCAGATTTTTCTCCGGATCTGTGAACATACCCCTTTTGGCAATACTGGCAAAATTTCGAACTGGCCGCGGGGTGGTTATAGTGCATAATTATGGATACGATTCTTTCGAAGGATCATAAAATATTGTTTGGAGGTCACCAAGACTGAATTTCTGATCCGATTCATTGGTTCGACCCATACTCAGTTTTTTATCCGGATCTGTGAACATACCCCTTTGGCAATACTGGCAAAATTTCGTACGGGCAGCGGGGTGGCTATAGGGCATATATGTGGATGCGATTCTTTCGTAGGATCATAAAATATTGTTTGGAGGTCACCCATACCGAATTTCTGATCCGATTCAGTGGTTCGACCCATACTCAGTTTTTTCTCCGGATCAGTGAACATACCCCTTTGGCAATACTGGCAAAATTTCGAACTGGCCGCGGGGTGGCTATAGGGCATAATTAGGGATTCGATTCTTTCGAAGGATCATAAAATATTGTTTGGAGGTCACCAAGACCGAATTTCGGATCCGATTCAGTGGTTCGTCCCATACTCAGTTTTTTATCCGGATCAGTGAACATACCCCTTTGGCAATACTGGCAAAATTTCGAACTGGCCGCGGGGTGGCTATAGGGCATAATTAGGGATCCGATTCTTTCGAAGGATCATAAAATATTGTTTGGAGGTCACCAAGACCGAATTTCTGATCCGAATCAGTGGTTCGTCCCATACTCAGTTTTTTCTCCGGATCAGTGAACATACCCCTTTGGCAATACTGGCAAAATTTCGAATCGGCCGCGGGGTGGCTATAAGGTATAATTGTGGATCCGATTCTTTCGTAGGATCATAAATTGTTGTTTGGAGGTCACCAAGACCGAATTTCTGATCTGAT
Organism: Bidens hawaiensis; assembly: GCF_021521415.1. Lineage (NCBI taxonomy): Eukaryota > Viridiplantae > Streptophyta > Magnoliopsida > Asterales > Asteraceae > Bidens > Bidens hawaiensis. The sequence goes on from NW_027492062.1 coordinate 759,771, forward strand.
TCAGTGGTTCGTCCCATACTCAGATTTTTCTCCGGATCTGTGAACATACCCCTTTTGGCAATACTGGCAAAATTTCGAACTGGCCGCGGGGTGGTTATAGTGCATAATTATGGATACGATTCTTTCGAAGGATCATAAAATATTGTTTGGAGGTCACCAAGACTGAATTTCTGATCCGATTCATTGGTTCGACCCATACTCAGTTTTTTATCCGGATCTGTGAACATACCCCTTTGGCAATACTGGCAAATTTCGAACGGGCAGCGGGGTGGCTATAGGGCATATATGTGGATGCGATTCTTTCGTAGGATCATAAAATATTGTTTGGAGGTCACCCATACCGAATTTCTGATCCGATTCAGTGGTTCGACCCATACTCAGTTTTTTCTCCGGATCAGTGAACATACCCCTTTGGCAATACTGGCAAAATTTCGAACTGGCCGCGGGGTGGCTATAGGGCATAATTAGGGATCCGATTCTTTCGAAGGATCATAAAATATTGTTTGGAGGTCACCAAGACCGAGTTTCTGATCCGAATCAGTGGTTCGTCCCATACTCAGTTTTTTCTCCGGATCAGTGAACATACCCCTTTGGCAATACTGGCAAAATTTCGAATCGGCCGCGGGGTGGCTATAAGGTATAATTGTGGATCCGATTCTTTCGTAGGATCATAAATTATTGTTTGGAGGTCACCAAGACCGAATTTCTGATCTGATTCAGTGGTTCGTCCCATACTCAGATTTTTCTCCGGATCTGTGAACATACCCCTTTTGGCAATACTGGCAAAATTTCGAACTGGCCGCGGGGTGGTTATAGTGCATAATTATGGATACGATTCTTTCGAAGGATCATAAAATATTGTTTGGAGGTCACCAAGACTGAATTTCTGATCCGATTCATTGGTTCGACCCATACTCAGTTTTTTATCCGGATCTGTGAACATACCCCTTTGGCAATACTGGCAAAATTTCGAACGGGCAGCGGGGTGGCTATAGGGCATATATGTGGATGCGATTCTTTCGTAGGATCATAAAATATTGTTTGGAGGTCACCCATACCGAATTTCTGATCCGATTCAGTGGTTCGACCCATACTCAGTTTTTTCTCCGGATCAGTGAACATACCCCTTTGGCAATACTGGCAAAATTTAGAACTGGCCGCGGGGTGGCTATAGGGCATAATTAGGGATCCGATTCTTTCGAAGGATCATAAAATATTGTTTGGAGGTCACCAAGACCGAATTTCGGATCCGATTCAGTGGTTCGTCCCATACTCAGTTTTTTATCCGGATCAGTGAACATACCCCTTTGGCAATACTGGCAAAATTTCGAACTGGCCGCGGGGTGGGTGGCTATAGGGTATAATTGTGGATTCGATTCTTTCGTAGGATCATAAAATACCGTTTGGAGGTCACCAACGCTGAATTTCGGATCTGATTCAGTGGTTCGACACATACTCAGTTTTTTCTCCGGATCAGTGAACATACCCCTTTGGCAATACTGGCAAAATTTCGAACTGGCCGCGGGGTGGCTATAGGGCATAATTAGGGATCCGATTCTTTCGAAGGATCATAAAATATTGTTTGGAGGTCACCAAGACCGAATTTCTGATCCGAATCAGTGGTTCGTCCCATACTCAGTTTTTTCTCCGGATCAGTGAACATACCCCTTTGGCAATACTGGCAAAATTTCGAATGGGCCGCGGGGTGGCTATAAGGTATAATTGTGGATCCGATTCTTTCGTAGGATCATAAAATATTGTTTGGAGGTCACCAAGACCGAATTTCTGATCTGATTCAGTGGTTCGTCCCATACTCAGATTTTTCTCCGGATCTGTGAACATACCCCTTTTGGCAATACTGGCAAAATTTCGAACTGGCCGCGGGGTGGTTATAGTGCATAATTATGGATACGATTCTTTCGAAGGATCATAAAATATTGTTTGGAGGTCACCAAGACTGAATTTCTGATCCGATTCATTGGTTCGACCCATACTCAGTTTTTTATCCGGATCTGTGAACATACCCCTTTGGCAATACTGGCAAAATTTCGTACGGGCAGCGGGGTGGCTATAGGGCATATATGTGGATGCGATTCTTTCGTAGGATCATAAAATATTGTTTGGAGGTCACCCATACCGAATTTCTGATCCGATTCAGTGGTTCGACCCATACTCAGTTTTTTCTCCGGATCAGTGAACATACCCCTTTGGCAATACTGGCAAAATTTCGAACTGGCCGCGGGGTGGCTATAGGGCATAATTAGGGATTCGATTCTTTCGAAGGATCATAAAATATTGTTTGGAGGTCACCAAGACCGAATTTCGGATCCGATTCAGTGGTTCGTCCCATACTCAGTTTTTTATCCGGATCAGTGAACATACCCCTTTGGCAATACTGGCAAAATTTCGAACTGGCCGCGGGGTGGCTATAGGGCATAATTAGGGATCCGATTCTTTCGAAGGATCATAAAATATTGTTTGGAGGTCACCAAGACCGAATTTCTGATCCGAATCAGTGGTTCGTCCCATACTCAGTTTTTTCTCCGGATCAGTGAACATACCCCTTTGGCAATACTGGCAAAATTTCGAATCGGCCGCGGGGTGGCTATAAGGTATAATTGTGGATCCGATTCTTTCGTAGGATCATAAATTGTTGTTTGGAGGTCACCAAGACCGAATTTCTGATCTGATTCAGTGGTTCGTCCCATACTCAGATTTTTCTCCGGATCTGTGAACATACCCCTTTTGGCAATACTGGCAAAATTTCGAACTGGCCGCGGGGTGGTTATAGTGCATAATTATGGATACGATTCTTTCGAAGGATCATAAAATATTGTTTGGAGGTCACCAAGACTGAATTTCTGATCCGATTCATTGGTTCGACCCATACTCAGTTTTTTATCCGGATCTGTGAACATACCCCTTTGGCAATACTGGCAAATTTCGAACGGGCAGCGGGGTGGCTATAGGGCATATATGTGGATGCGATTCTTTCGTAGGATCATAAAATATTGTTTGGAGGTCACCCATACCGAATTTCTGATCCGATTCAGTGGTTCGACCCATACTCAGTTTTTTCTCCGGATCAGTGAACATACCCCTTTGGCAATACTGGCAAAATTTCGAACTGGCCGCGGGGTGGCTATAGGGCATAATTAGGGATCCGATTCTTTCGAAGGATCATAAAATATTGTTTGGAGGTCACCAAGACCGAGTTTCTGATCCGAATCAGTGGTTCGTCCCATACTCAGTTTTTTCTCCGGATCAGTGAACATACCCCTTTGGCAATACTGGCAAAATTTCGAATCGGCCGCGGGGTGGCTATAAGGTATAATTGTGGATCCGATTCTTTCGTAGGATCATAAATTATTGTTTGGAGGTCACCAAGACCGAATTTCTGATCTGATTCAGTGGTTCGTCCCATACTCAGATTTTTCTCCGGATCTGTGAACATACCCCTTTTGGCAATACTGGCAAAATTTCGAACTGGCCGCGGGGTGGTTATAGTGCATAATTATGGATACGATTCTTTCGAAGGATCATAAAATATTGTTTGGAGGTCACCAAGACTGAATTTCTGATCCGATTCATTGGTTCGACCCATACTCAGTTTTTTATCCGGATCTGTGAACATACCCCTTTGGCAATACTGGCAAAATTTCGAACGGGCAGCGGGGTGGCTATAGGGCATATATGTGGATGCGATTCTTTCGTAGGATCATAAAATATTGTTTGGAGGTCACCCATACCGAATTTCTGATCCGATTCAGTGGTTCGACCCATACTCAGTTTTTTCTCCGGATCAGTGAACATACCCCTTTGGCAATACTGGCAAAATTTCGAACTGGCCGCGGGGTGGCTATAGGGCATAATTAGGGATCCGATTCTTTCGAAGGATCATAAAATATTGTTTGGAGGTCACCAAGACCGAATTTCTGATCCGAATCAGTGGTTCGTCCCATACTCAGTTTTTTCTCCGGATCAGTGAACATACCCCTTTGGCAATACTGGCAAAATTTCGAATAGGCCGCGGGGTGGCTATAAGGTATAATTGTGGATCCGATTCTTTCGTAGGATCATAAATTATTGTTTGGAGGTCACCAAGACCGAATTTCTGATCTGATTCAGTGGTTCGTCCCATACTCAGATTTTTCTCCGGATCTGTGAACATACCCCTTTTGGCAATACTGGCAAAATTTCGAACTGGCCGCGGGGTGGTTATAGTGCATAATTATGGATACGATTCTTTCGAAGGATCATAAAATATTATTTGGAGGTCACCAAGACTGAATTTCTGATCCGATTCATTGGTTCGACCCATACTCAGTTTTTTATCCGGATCTGTGAACATACCCCTTTGGCAATACTGGCAAAATTTCGAACAGGCAGCGGGGTGGCTATAGGGCATATATGTGGATGCGATTCTTTCGTAGGATCATAAAATATTGTTTGGAGGTCACCCATACCGAATTTCTGATCCGATTCAGTGGTTCGACCCATACTCAGTTTTTTCTCCGGATCAGTGAACATACCCCTTTGGCAATACTGGCAAAATTTCGAACTGGCCGCGGGGTGGCTATAGGGCATAATTAGGGATCCGATTCTTTCGAAGGATCATAAAATATTGTTTGGAGGTCACCAAGACCGAATTTCTGATCCGAATCAGTGGTTCGTCCCATACTCAGTTTTTTCTCCGGATCAGTGAACATACCCCTTTGGCAATACTGGCAAAATTTCGAATGGGCCGCGGGGTGGCTATAATGTATAATTGTGGATCCGATTCTTTCGTAGGATCATAAAATATTGTTTGGAGGTCACCAAGACCGAATTTCTGATCTGATTCAGTGGTTCGTCCCATACTCAGATTTTTCTCCGGATCTGTGAACATACCCCTTTTGGCAATACTGGCAAAATTTCGAACTGGCCGCGGGGTGGTTATAGTGCATAATTATGGATACGATTCTTTCGAAGGATCATAAAATATTGTTTGGAGGTCACCAAGACTGAATTTCTGATCCGATTCATTGGTTCGACCCATACTCAGTTTTTTATCCGGATCTGTGAACATACCCCTTTGGCAATACTGGCAAAATTTCGAACGGGCAGCGGGGGTGGCTATAGGGCATATATGTGGATGCGATTCTTTCGTAGGATCATAAAATATTGTTTGGAGGTCACCCATACCGAATTTCTGATCCGATTCAGTGGTTCGACCCATACTCAGTTTTTTCTCCGGATCAGTGAACATACCCCTTTGGCAATACTGGCAAAATTTCGAACTGGCCGCGGGGTGGCTATAGGGCATAATTAGGGATCCGATTCTTTCGAAGGATCATAAAATATTGTTTGGAGGTCACCAAGACCGAATTTCTGATCCGAATCAGTGGTTCGTCCCATACTCAGTTTTTTCTCCGGATCAGTGAACATACCCCTTTGGCAATACTGGCAAAATTTCGAATGGGCCGCGGGGTGGCTATAATGTATAATTGTGGATCCGATTCTTTCGTAGGATCATAAAATATTGTTTGGAGGTCACCAAGACCGAATTTCTGATCTGATTCAGTGGTTCGTCCCATACTCAGATTTTTCTCCGGATCTGTGAACATACCCCTTTTGGCAATACTGGCAAAATTTCGAACTGGCCGCGGGGGTGGTTATAGTGCATAATTATGGATACGATTCTTTCGAAGGATCATAAAATATTGTTTGGAGGTCACCAAGACTGAATTTCTGATCCGATTCATTGGTTCGACCCATACTCAGTTTTTTATCCGGATCTGTGAACATACCCCTTTGGCAATACTGGCAAAATTTCGAACGGGCAGCGGGGTGGCTATAGGGCATATATGTGGATGCGATTCTTTCGTAGGATCATAAAATATTGTTTGGAGGTCACCCATACCGAATTTCTGATCCGATTCAGTGGTTCGACCCATACTCAGTTTTTTTCTCCGGATCAGTGAACATACCCCTTTGGCAATACTGGCAAAATTTCGAACTGGCCGCGGGGTGGCTATAGGGCATAATTAGGGATCCGATTCTTTCGAAGGATCATAAAATATTGTTTGGAGGTCACCAAGACCGAATTTCTGATCCGAATCAGTGGTTCGTCCCATACTCAGTTTTTTCTCCGGATCAGTGAACCCCTTTGGCAATACTGGCAAAATTTCGAATGGGCCGCGGGGTGGCTATAATGTATAATTGTGGATCCGATTCTTTCGTAGGATCATAAAATATTGTTTGGAGGTCACCAAGACCGAATTTCTGATCTGATTCAGTGGTTCGTCCCATACTCAGATTTTTCTCCGGATCTGTGAACATACCCCTTTTGGCAATACTGGCAAAATTTCGAACTGGCCGCGGGGGTGGTTATAGTGCATAATTATGGATACGATTCTTTCGAAGGATCATAAAATATTGTTTGGAGGTCACCAAGACTGAATTTCTGATCCGATTCATTGGTTCGACCCATACTCAGTTTTTTATCCGGATCTGTGAACATACCCCTTTGGCAATACTGGCAAAATTTCGAACGGGCAGCGGGGTGGCTATAGGGCATATATGTGGATGCGATTCTTTCGTAGGATCATAAAATATTGTTTGGAGGTCACCCATACCGAATTTCTGATCCGATTCAGTGGTTCGACCCATACTCAGTTTTTTCTCCGGATCAGTGAACATACCCCTTTGGCAATACTGGCAAAATTTCGAACTGGCCGCGGGGTGGCTATAGGGCATAATTAGGGATCCGATTCTTTCGAAGGATCATAAAATATTGTTTGGAGGTCACCAAGACCGAATTTCGGATCCGATTCAGTGGTTCGTCCCATACTCAGTTTTTTATCCGGATCAGTGAACATACCCCTTTGGCAATACAGGCAAAATTTCGAACTGGCCGCGGGGTGGGTGGCTATAGGGTATAATTGTGGATTCGATTCTTTCGTAGGATCATAAAATACCGTTTGGAGGTCACCAACGCTGAATTTCGGATCTGATTCAGTGGTTCGACACATACTCAGTTTTTTCTCTGGATCAGTGAACATACCCCTTTGGCAATACTGGCAAAATTTCGAACTGGCCGCGGGGTGGCTATAGGGCATAATTAGGGATCCGATTCTTTCGAAGGATCATAAAATATTGTTTGGAGGTCACCAAGACCGAATTTCTGATCCGAATCAGTGGTTCGTCCCATACTCAGTTTTTTCTCCGGATCAGTGAACATACCCCCTTTGGCAATACTGGCAAAATTTCGAATCGGCCGCGGGGTGGCTATAAGGTATAATTGTGGATCCGATTCTTTCGTAGGATCATAAATTATTGTTTGGAGGTCACCAAGGCCGAATTTCTGATCTGATTCAGTGGTTCGTCCCATACTCAGATTTTTCTCCGGATCTGTGAACATACCCCTTTTGGCAATACTGGCAAAATTTCGAACTGGCCGCGGGGTGGTTATAGCGCATAATTATGGATACGATTCTTTCGAAGGATCATAAAATATTGTTTGGAGGTCACCAAGACTGAATTTCTGATCCGATTCATTGGTTCGACCCATACTCAGTTTTTTATCCGGATCTGTTAACATACCCCTTTGGCAATACTGGCAAAATTTCGAACGGGGCAGCGGGGTGGCTATAGGGCATATATGTGGATGCGATTCTTTCGTAGGATCATAAAATATTGTTTGGAGGTCACCCATACCGAATTTCTGATCCGATTCAGTGGTTCGACCCATACTCAGTTTTTTCTCCGGATCAGTGAACATACCCCTTTGGCAATACTGGCAAAATTTCGAACTGGCCGCGGGGTGGCTATAGGGCATAATTAGGGATCCGATTCTTTCAAAGGATCATAAAATATTGTTTGGAGGTCACCAAGACCGAATTTCTGATCCGAATCAGTGGTTCGTCCCATACTCAGTTTTTTCTCCGGATCAGTGAACATACCCCCTTTGGCAATACTGGCAAAATTTCGAATCGGCCGCGGGGTGGCTATAAGGTATAATTGTGGATCCGATTCTTTCGTAGGATCATAAATTATTGTTTGGAGGTCACCAAGACCGA